>NC_056744.1:812081599-812096599 GCF_019279795.1 Protopterus annectens
CACACTTACCTCTGTCCACATTCTGAACTGTCTACATTTTTTTACTGTCTACATTTTCAACTGCTGAAATTTTCATACTGCAGTACTGACTGTTGACATTATGAACTGTAGCCAACAAATTTTGGAGAATGCCTTTAGGCGTTGTGATAACTGTGAGAATTTGGGATGCCTGGGAGAGGGCCAGTGGAAAGCAAATTACACAAAAAAGTGAAAATTAACAGCTCCTAATCTTTTCCTTGGGTGGAGTTGCTTACTCTCAGTTATCTGAGATAGATCCACTAGATGAGAGCCAGAAAATAGCTGGATGGATGAAATGAGGAACCTAAAAAATGTAACACAGTCAACAAGTAATCTAAAAATCCATCCATCCTCCTTTTCTTATAAAATATATAGTAAAAAATTTACAGTGTTATAAATCCATGGTTTCCACTTAAAAGCTCTATAAGACAAATCTCAGGAGCCTGGTGCACATCTTTCAAGGTAAATGGCACAATTACAGTGCCATTTAGGTATCTGCTACTTCATGGCAGCATGCTATTTATGCAGTAAATGATGTTGTTTGTAGATAGATTACAGTCCATATGCTTTCCTAGAGGTATATTGACTGTAATTCAAGAGGTTTTGGCATTTCAGTGGCACCTGTCACTGCTCATTTGGCTAGGGGTTAAAGCATGACTCTTGTTATGTCACAGCATGATTTGGCATTGTGATCTCATGCAGCTGTTGCTGATGGTTGCTAGGGAATGGTAACCCTTGAGTTTTGGCTTTCATATATATATATACATATATATATATATATATATATATATATATACATATATATATATATATATATATATATATATACATATATATATATATATATATATATATATATATATATATATATTATATATAGGGTTACTACTACATGAACGAACTTTTCAAAGTTCAAATGTCATATGGTCGATACCATATGATCAAACTTTGAAAAGTTCAAAGGTTACATGTAACAGTGCCGTACGGTACAGAATAGGAGAATTTCCCTTTTCTGTATTGAACTGCGATCTCGGAGTTGGTGTATTTAAGTAGGGTATGTGTGGGGGGTGCAGGGGGGCTTGCCCCCCTTCTCAGAGTGTTAAGGTAAGTTTCATTTTTTTTTTATGGTTTATTATAAATTTGAAGTTTTAAACTTCGATCATATGTTGTTGAACATATGGGATTCAAACTTTGAAACTTTGAATATATAATATAGACTATATATATATATATATATATATATATATATATATATATATATATGTGTGTGTGTGTGTGTGTGTGTGTGTGTGTGTGTGTGTGTGTGTGTGTGTGTGTGTGTGTGTGTGTGTTTGTGTGTGTGTGTAGACTTAGGTATAGAAACACAGATAATGCGCTTTATGTTCTCTAGGATTGAAGAATTAAGCTCAGAGGACAGGTAGCTGCAGTCATTTCAATGCAGATCACGGCTGCAGTATATGATACATTCCTTTGTTTCTACCCTCATTAGGCTTTGCACTATTTTCAGTTATTGAAGCAGGAGGAAGGTGCTATGCATACCTTGCAACATCATATCTTAAGAAAGCTGGGCAAAGCCTAAATTAATGGGAGATCAAAAACCCAAAAATAGAGTTAGATTTTAAATATTCCCCTTATAGCATGGTTAGAATAAGGGATATTTGCTAACAGGCATTTTTTTCAAAGGAAAGGATATTTGAAACTCAAATGTGTGGTTTATTTAGTGACTTCAGTCTTTTATATTTAACAGGAAACAGGACAGGACTTAGGTTTTGGGTATGGAGAGGCTTCTTTATCGGTTGAAGTGGGAGTGTTGTCCACCTTTTTGTGGTGTTTATATAAGCTTAATTTTATGTTTAAAAATAATAAATAGGGTACAAAGAAATAGGTATGTGTGTATGGATATGTCTGTCTGTTTTTATATATATATATATATATATATATATATATATATATATATATATATATATATATATATATATGTGTTATATATATGTATGTATGTATGTATAAGGTAGCAGATGCATAGCATAGTCTCCCTCTCCTCTCCCTCCACAAAAAATGCAATATTTTTAATTTTAGTAAGGAGGGCTTGTAGAGGCATGTGAAGCTGTGTCCATGAAAGTTGAGGTTGGAAAAGGGGGATACTATGGGAGTAGAACAGATTGTTTGATGCACTGTTGTGTTCTTCTTTCATGTAGGATGGCATGAGTGGTGGACTTGGTGAGGAAGTGGCAACAGCTGGTGTCACAGTTGGACAAATTATTTGAAAGGGTGCTGGTGCAGGATTATGCTATTCAAGAGGCCATCCAGGTGGATGCAAGTGGAAGTGGTCAGAGGTGATGAGTCGAATGGAGTGACAGGACACAGAGGCTTTTGATTCAAGAGCCAAACATTCCACAATATCTCATTAAGTGGAAACAGAGGCAGTTCCAGAAGAGCCACAGGAGTCAGCAAGAAGTGGGCAGATGAACCTGATTGAAATGTCTTCAACATCACAACCTCCTCATACAGTTTTGCAAGCTTTGGCAGCTGGCACACAAAGCTCAGGTAAGCTAGTCTATTCTGCTCAGAAAGGTGTGGGAGATTGGTTGAGTGTGGCAAGTTGGCTGGATCAACAGTCCTGGTCCAGAATATCTGAAGGGTATGTGGTACATTGTTGTTTTTTAAGCATTTTGTTAGTAGCTGCCTGGTGAATATGAAGTCTTGGTCGGCAAAGATAATCTCAAGGTTTCTGGTCTAGAGGTGGGGGATCAAGGAGTCTGTCAGGATGGTTAGGTTTCACCCTGCTGTAGTGAGTGCTGTGGCAAAATATTTATGGGATATGACTAAGGACTGGAGTATACGGAGATAGACAAAGAGTTAAGAGATAGTTCATCCAAAGAAAGGGGACATCAGACTACCATTAGACAAGCATATTTTGTCTATATTGATAGGTAGATTGCATAACGTAGCATGTTCTTAGTTTGATTATGTGTCTTGTGGGCTACCTTAGTACTTTTCATGTGGATTGGAGCATTTTGAGTTAGTTAATTGCTGGGTAAGCTAAAGTGGAAAGATCTCAAAATTACCCTGACTTGAGTGCTGATTTGTTTAAGTCATTCTAAAACTGATCAGGAGGGATGGGGTAAGCAGTGGTGTTGCCATGGACTAGTGTGCATTTGTTATGTCTGGTGGCTCATACTACTAACTGATGGGAGGCATCTGATAAGCATCAGGAAGGTTTAGTTTTTTTATGGATTTGCAGGGAAAGAGGGTAGATACTAGGAAGTCTGAGTCTTGGGTACAGATGCCATTGAGATGGCAAGGGCTGAGAATGGACAAATAGACTACACATTCCTTTAAAATAGGAAGAGTATCTGATTAAGCTGAGGAAGGTAAGTCTGTAGAAGTGATTAAAAGATCTGGGAGGTGGCATTCTAAGTTGTTTTTGAACTATGTTCATTAGTCTAAACAAAAGTTGGGGGCAACAGATCAAAAGAGGAATAAGAAGTAATTAGGCAGCCACAGTGGTGCAGTGGTTAGCATTTCCACCTCACAGCAAGAGGTTCTCTGGTTCGATCCTCGGCTGGGGTGCCTTCTGTGTGGAGTCTGCATGTCCTCCCTGTGGTCGCGTGGGTTTGCTCCGGTTTCCTCCTACATCCCAAAGACATGCTGCAGGTGGATTGGACACTCTAAATTGGCCCTAGGTATGAGTGTGTGCATGTGTGTGCCTTCTGTGGAAGGTTGGGTGCCGGGCTGGCAACTCGACACCGTAAAACTCCACTGCCAATCATGAGCAGACAAGGTGATCTGCTGTGGTGACCCCTAACTGGGAAAAAGCCGAAAGAAGAAGAATAGTATGGGAATGTTAATTGTGTGTTTCTTTAACAGGTGAAAAGTGTTAGTCATGGTGGTTCACTCTTTTATTTACTGGGGGGCTAAAAGAGCATAAATTTGTCCTGATGGTGCAAATTTGGGCCTAGATCTCTCGTTAACTCTGAGGCCTTTTGTATTTCCTGGATACAATTGTATGTTATTTCTACTTGTAGGAGGCTGAACACTGATAAGAGGCATAGAGCTGGTGTTCAACATTGTCTATGTTGGGAACTTCTGGAGTGCTTGATTGGTTTAATCCAGTCATAGGTAGCATCCAACCTGGGGTGAAACATATCATGGATACTTGTAATATAGTCCTGTGTCATGCATCCATGGATTCCTCTTTTCATCTGGGAACAAGTAACTGAGACCTGTCTCCCTGTAAGTCAAGCCAAGATGCTGTACTTGAATGCCAGGTCTATCAGGAGCAAATCTGTTACTTTGCTTGACATTTTCTGTAATTTTTACCTGAAATTATTATTGAAACATGACTTGAGGCCAACATTTTCTAGTAGGTTTTTAACTGTGCAGTGTCTTAGGCATGATCAGTTATAGTGAACAGCTGCCATCTTCCATTCTTTTGCCATTGAGCTGAAGGAGGTTAAGGCTACTGCTGTTAAGTCCTTTGAATATGTCAGGAGAGCAGGAATAAACTACTCATAGCACCTTGTCTATAATTCACAAGGTCATGCAAGGATACTCCTTCAGTAGATCATTGGCATCATGTTTTTTTTGTATTGTTGTCATCCAGATGTTTACTTCTAAGCTAAATCAACATTTGCATTAAAGAAGAGTCTTTGACACTTGTGAAATAATTCCTTTGGGTTATAAAGGGATTAGGGTATGCTCAAGTGGTTAACTATGTTATCAATATATTTGCCCATATACTAGACTTGGTATTCTAGATGTGTGTGTTTTGATAAGTGTCACATGGGTAAATCCTGCCACATGGTCTGATCATAACATGGTTCACTTTGTGGTATATTTGCACAGGGTGGTGCTCCTAAACTATGGCTGTGTATAGTAATCTAAGATGGGTTATTCTGGCTTCATTTATTTCTACCTTATGTCAGCATTTGTAGGTGTTCAGTGATGAATACATTGATAAGGCATTTAATGGCTATAATAAACCCTTGATTGCTTTGGTGTATCTTGTGTCACATAAACCATGTTATGATCCTGAGCTGTGCTTAAAGTAGAATGTAATGAAGGTTGGAGTACAGATGGTATTGTACTCTCCTGCTGGAGGGCAGACTACTGCTGCATGAACAGTTATGCATCTATCAGCTGAGATCACCATTAACAAGTCTTTCTGGATATCCCAGAAAAACTTGTCAGTTGCAAATCAAACAGCAGCTCTTTTCTGGGTGGCAGGTAGACCAAGCCTGCTTACATCAACCAGTACTGGATTTGATGTGCACATAGTGATGTGCTGTAGTCTGGTTGAGAAACTATCATCTTCTTCTTGGTAGGAGATTAATATCACACATGGTCACTACAGTTTTAGGATATTGTCTACCATTCTATTAGCATTGCTGTCCTACCATGCTTGTTACATCCTTGGAAATGCTAGGTCCAGCTATTTACTAGACCACACGTTGTCTGCTGGGGATGAAGTTTTTCCATCTGTTTTAAAAGAGGCTTTGTTTATTCCAGTCCTTAAGAAAGATAACTTAGATAATGATGATCTGGATAGCCAAAAATGAATCTCAAACCCCCATTTGTTGGTACAGTTTGTAATAATGTTGTTTATGTACAAGTGAGTTTTCTTACTTTCTCATAAAGTTTCTAAGAACTTTCTGAGTTCTCGTCACATCTGTGACCCATTCCAGTTGTGCTTTTGGTCCATAGTTAGTGTAACGACTGCCCATGTTAGGACTTTCAGCGATTTTCTTATAGTAAGAGATTAATGTTGTTATTCCAACCTGATCCATTTAGATCTCTTTGCAGCATTCCACATGGTGGATCATAGGATCCTATTATCCCATTTGAGTCTTTACTATAGTGCCACAACTATAGTTTTGAAACTATTTGTCTCCAGCCTATATAATCATACCCAGATGATCATGTCTGGAGTTAGCAGCTCCTTCCTCTTCCCTCTGACATGTGGAACATGACAGGGATCAATAATGGGCCTGTTGTTGTTGTTTAATTAAATTTCAGACACAATATCAGAAGGAGAGGTTTAAACTATAAACACTAAGCTGACGATATGTAGGTGTACCTCTCCTTTCTCCTAGATTTTATGTTGGTCATAAACAAACTAACCTTAGACTTGGAATGAATTCATAACTGGATGGGCAATAATCAGTTAAAATGTAATAACTCCAAGATGATGATGTAAGCCTTGGCTCTAGATGATTGCCACTGTTAAAGTGACACCCTGACCCCATGTGCACAAATGGGAAAAAGGGGTTGGTGATGGATGGATGGATGGATGGATGGATGGATGGATGGATGATGGCTGTAAACTTCAAGCCACAGTGCATAATGTGCATTCTCCAGTTTTGTCTCCAGATAGAATTGACAGTGATGACAAACTGGAATTTGTGTTGAAGGTGTAAAATGTATGTGTGAGAACTGATGATTGCCTCCCTCTCAAGGACCAGGTTTCTGCCGTTGTCAACTTTTCACATCATCATTTCAGGAATATTTCACTTATTAAGCATCTTATTCCATCGGCAGATCTTCTCATGCTGTTACATGTTTTGATCTCTTCTAGGCTAGACTACTCTAACGCTCTTTATTTGGGGTATCTAGATTCAGATCTAGACCAGCTAAAACTAGTACAAAATCCCAATGCTCCACTACTTACTGGGGTATATCAGACCATCTTACTATGCTATTTCCTGCAGAATTTGCACTGCTTGCCAGTCCAGTCACATATCCTCCTGCTAGGTTCTTATTTTGGTTAATCTTGCCCAATATAACTTTGGACCATATTCTCAGGTAGCTTCTTGTCTGATGCCATCCTGCACTATACCTCTGCTTTCGCACAATTTAGTTGTTCGAGTTTCCAAGAGTCCAGCAAGATTCATCAGGTGAGTATTCTTTTTATTATCAATAGTCATATCTTTGGAACCTCTTACCATGGTTCGTAGGTATCTCCCCTACAATGACTGGTTTTAACTTATCCTTTAAAACATACCTGTTTTGGCTTAGCATATTGTGATTTATTGCTTCAGCATTTTACTTTCTTAGTTCATGAAGTTTTTACTATTTTATTTAGTCATAAACCTGTAACAGTTCTTAGTCAACAGGTAGTGTAATGAACTGTATTTTGAATTTGAAGGAAACATTTTAATTCTGATTAGTGCTTAGATGTTTTGAATTATTCATATGCTGGCACTCCCTTTGGCTTTTTTGATGGAAAGTGTATTTTCTGCAATGAGACATAATTACATGTTTAAATCCATTTTTGCATGCAGCATCTATGTTTCCCATGTTTACCTCCTCTTATGTTAAATAGTGTTCAATGTCTATAATTAGCACAAAATATGGTAAGTGTTTATTTTATTTAGCAATACAGCTCTACTTAAGGAAAAGCATTAAAATAGACATGACAAATGTGGTATTATGACTGAAACCAAACAAGTCTTCAAGACAAGTGGTACAAATTCAGAAACTCAAACCAAAAACCACAAAGGCCAAAGTGGTGAAAGACAGTAATGGCAACCTCAGTGTTAAGCAATTTTAATATGCTTTCATAAAGGAGAGTTCTTCGGAAAACAGATAGTTCCAATAAAAATACAGATAAACTATATATATATATATATATATATATATATATATATATATATATATATATATATATATATATATATATATATATATATATATATATATATATATATATATATATATATATATATATATATATGGAGAGAGAGAGAGAGAGAGATACATGATATATATCTCTAGCTCTCTATCTATCTACCCACAGGTGCAATGTTGTTAATGTTGAGCATTTTATAAGCTGAATTTTTTGTCGAAATACCTCTTTATTGAAAATATTGGCATTTGCTTTTAGGGATTGCTACAAAGAGAAGAATAATGTTTTGCCTTTTTCTGCACTGTTGAGCGTTCTCAGATTTAGCAGGAGGTATGGAATGTTCACCCCTCCATGGGTGGTGTAACATTTTCTTTTTCAAGTAAGTGTAATGGGTTGGAAATTTAATGAACTATAATCATATATATGTGCTTACGTGTGTGTGTGTGTGTGTGTGTGTGTGTGTGTGTGTGTGTGTGTGTGTGTGTGTGTGTGTGTGTGTGTGTGTGTGTGTGTGTGTGTGTGTGTGTGTGTGTGTGTGTGTGTGTGTGTGTGTGTGTGTGTGTGTGTGTGTGTGTGTGTGTGTGTGTGTGTGTGTGTGTGTGTGTGTGTGTGTGTGTGTGTGTGTGTGTGTGTGTGTGTGTGTGTGTGTAGACACACACACACACACACACACACACACACACACACGCATAGTATATGCAAATGCATGTAAATGATAGACCAGAAAAGCAATCTGTAAACTGGTTGGCACATTCATATACCTTGCACCTACAATTGCAACACTACTTACTAGATCACTAACAGCAGTATCTTAGACCAATCACTCTAAACTTCAATATGACCCTGGAAAGAAAGGGGGAGGAAGGCCACTTCCCAACCAGAGGCCTTTTGCTCAAAATTCCCCCTTTATAACTTACTTGAAATAATAAAAGGATGGGTGGGTATCACAATCACCTTTCCCAAAAAGGCCAGAATTTCTAACCTCCCTGTCTCCCTTAAATACTAAATTCCTCCCATTTCCCAAAATTAGCTCATATCCTGCCTGCCAATCAAGCCTATTTCTCACACCTGTTAGCTCATTAATCCTAAATCCTAACCTGCAATTCTAAATCTAACTAACTTAACCAAACTTCAGTTTTCTTTCCCCTTACCTATTTAACTCCTAAGATGGACAAAATGGCCAATTTTGCTTGCTTGGGCAAGCACTCTTTGTCCATGTCTCTTGCTCCAGTGCATAATAAATACACTAGATCTGCACTGTGACAAACTTTATAGGCAGAAAAATGAAATATGAAGAATATATATTGCCTTCAATAACATGTATTCCCCCTGCACCACCTTAGTAATTGATGTTAACCCTAACCCTAATGCTGCCCCTTCCTCCAACCCTAACCTTATACCTTAATGCCATTAAAATCTTCCCATAACACTGCCAGTACACAAGACAGGCTTAGACACACTAACATTCACAAATACACACTAACCCTAACCCTTACACTAAAATACACACACTCACATGCAAACACACAACACCCATCCTTCACTCACCCTTGTCCCTAACTCTAACTACTCACATAACACACACATTGAATCAACATCCCATACCACTGACATATCCACCATTCAGCCATCCATGCCAATGACATTAAATCACACCTCTGAGTTTGTCAAATGAATGTTATGTTCGATAAAATGCAGGTAACCCACATACACACAGAAACACACACACACACATACACACACTCACACAAATACACACACACACACACACACACACACACACACACACACACACACACACACACACACACACACACACACACACACACACATATATAGCTGTATATATATACAGGTCTATATAAATACATAGACATATATGAACAAACAAATCTAACACAAAATAATATCCAAAAAGGGGTTTATTAGGTCAGTGCCTTCTAAAACACACAAACTGTTATCAAGATTCATCAATGTGATCTGCTTAACAAACTATAATCAACTGTTTACATAGGCTAATGCTTGTGTCACATGATAGCTGACCCAGTATACTAAAACTTCCTGTACATGTTTAACAGACAACTCAAAAACATAAAAATCCAACTAATATAACGCCAAATGAACAACAATAAAGAAAATTAGAAGTATATTTCATAGAAAGCATATTCTCATTTTTTTTTTAAATTAAAAACATTGAAATACAGTGACTAAGAAATCTTAAGAATAACTTACCATGGTTTAAGAAGTCACCTATATTACTATTCTGTTTAATTTTGTATGGCTTACAAGGAGAAAAAGATTTTTTACTTTTGTTTTTCAAAAAACACTCCCTCAGATTCAGTAAACTTCTGTGCAGGAATAGCTTATTCCTGCATGGAAGGGACTGTTCTCATGTAGCACAGCAGCGTGACATGAATATTTATGAAGGTGTGCTGTCGTGCTGTAATATGGATATGGTTCTGTGTACGAGTGCAGGGGGTGTGTCTGAGAGCAGTGGTCTCACAGTATATATACCCCGTGCACACCAGAATTGCTGTACGACAATTTAAATAGAGTGAGATCGCTCGTAACACCCCCCAGTCCATCAGGGTAAGAAATCTGGACAAAGCCATAATGGACAATCGTCCCTACAAAGTCAGAAAGTTGATACAGGTTTAGCATTAGCATGAATTTTTGGCAGGGTTTGAAGTAAATAATGCACACCTCCCAACCCGTCACCATAAGAAATCTGGACAAAGCCATAATGGACAATCATCCCTACAAAGCTAGAAAGTTGATAGAATAACAGGTTTAGCATTAGCATGAATTTTCGGCAGGGTATGAAGTAAATAATGCACACCTCCCAACGCGTCAGCGTAAGAAATCTGGACAAAGCCATAAGGGACAATTGTCCCTACAAGGCCAGAAAGCTGATAGAATAACAGGTTTAGTATTAGCATGGATATTCTGAAGGGTACGAAGTACAAAACACAACAAATCATTTTTTTTTTCAAGTGTGCAATAAAGTTTAAGTATAGCTGCGTGGGTCTGCCCGTTCCTTAGCTATGCTTAGCCCAGCTGAAACAGCATGATAAGTTAAATAGCAATAGACATCCAGCATAAGCATAAGTGCAATAGTGTAGCTGTTAGAGTGTATGCCTTGCATGTAGTCATTCACGATTTGATCCTCACCAAAGTCATTTCCATTTTGTATGTGTAAATATTACAATTTTAATTTTTTTGTATATTTATGTAAAAAAATAACTTATATTTCTCAACCACAGTATTAGGCCCAGATGTGAGGTGTCAGTGTAATAAAGTAGTGAAATGCCCATATAAACACAAGTGCCCCATACAGTATAGTCACACAAGAATAAATGTAATTACAGTGGATTGGGGGATGTCAGGGAAAGTAAACAAATTTATATTATGTAATGAATGATGAATCAATCCCATACAAGTGGTAGTCCAATAAAATAAAAAATTAGCAACTCTAAGCATTGCACAGCTATACTGACTGGGTGTAATCATTGTTTACATATGAATGCAATGAGTAGCCCAGCTAAGTGGATTTGCCCATTGGTAAGCAATGCTGAACCTGCCCCTTTAAGCACTGTCAACCATAGCTAAACAGGTTTGCCCATAGCTTAGCTTAGCTCAGCATATTCAAAACCATCCAATCATGGCAAAGGCTGTATTTAAACCCCCACAGGTTGGAATACAGCTCATAACTGGTTGTAGCTCTTCACTGTAGGCAGTATGGCAGGTGTTGGAGATGGCATGCGCTTTTGGGTGCAGCACTGGGGAATACAGGAGTCCAAGGTCATGGAAGGACTCCTGGTAAAAAAAAAAAACATGATGTGAGACTGCTGCAGAACCAGAACCAGGGCTCCCAATATAAAAATGGAAGCCTGGAAAAGTCTCACCCATGATCTCACCAGTGCCACTGGTATCCCTCTGACTGGTGAGAAGGTCTGGTACCACTATGCCAACTTGAAATGGAAGAAGAGGGAGCTCTTGGAACAGTGGGTCCAAGAAGCAAGACAGAGGGGTGATGTCCCAGCAGTGTGTAAGTATTCATAGCAATAACTGTTTATCAAAGTCCAGCCTGTGTATGTGATGGATAGGTATGCCTAAATATTCCTCTATTTTCATTACAGCTCCAGCTGAGTAGGCTGCAAATTAGTAAGCCCATGACAGTAGGTTGCAAAGGCTGCGTCACGAGGCTGCTGAATAACAATCATGCTTGAAGGAGTCATACCAAATAAATATAAAGGAGTAGAATGTCACCTGGCAGTATAAAAAATGTGTATGGTTTGTACTGAATAAACCTGACAATATGACAGTAATAGTCCCATACACATCATATTTAAATAAAACTGTAACTGCCTGGCAATAAAGTTCTAAATCCTAGACTGGTTGTCTTTACTCTAGTATTGTATGGTATGAAATGTTGCGTTCACCAAGATCTGATATCTTAATAGTAATGGCGTGTTAACCACTGTTTCCCACACTGTGGTACATAAACAATATGTCTAGGAATGTCTGTATAAGAATGTTGTAATTACAAGGTCAGATTGTACAACCAAGAGAGACTTAGACAGAAAACATTGAAAGAAGAGACAGTAGTTTCTCAATAGTTCACTCTGATGAAACACAAATCGTTGTATTTTTTAGCAAACAAACCACTGGTTCGAATCCCGGGAGTGGTAGTAAGATGTATACATAATTTTAACAAGAATTTTGTGAATATGTGTAGAAACAGTTAGGTAGTGTTAACAAACATTACCCCCACAGGTCTTCCTGGTAAGAGAAGTAAAAAGTAGCTATAAGACGGTTGAATTATACACTGTGTATGAACATGCCACTGCCCAAATGAAGGCCATAGGATATTGCAATAATACCTGTAAAGTAATGATTAGAGCAATGATCATTAAAGTTGTGAGTACTACAAGGATATACAAGCTGTTAACTGACATCTCTCTCTCCCCCTACCATATCTGCAACAATAATCTAAACACACAAATCAAAGGGTATATTTTACACCAAACCTGCTATTGGGACAAATGTCCTACCGTTCAACAAATATTGAAATGTGTTTCTATTAATGTTCCATGTTGAAATACCATGATTGGTGGCCTTTTGCTATCAATGTAACTTGCATGCTGTTGTAATGGCCACTGTGGTTCCATATATGCATGTGTTCTGTTTGCTATGCAACTGTTCCAAATCTGTTGTTTTGGGTTAATGGAAATATCTATGTATGCTGTTATAACTAATCCTAATATGGACATTCCCTACAACTGTCCTGCACATCCTTAACTACTTTCCCTATTGTCTTTCACTCTGCGTGCCACCTGTTTCACCACTTTCCTTTCACCCCTTTTTTCTTTTATTTTAAAACATTAGTGTGGGGGTAAGCAGGAGTAAGCTGTTTTAAGCAGTAGTAAGCAGGATTAAGCCTGTTTGCACTGCACTAATCAATGCCTACACAGATTAAGCACTTTTAAGGCTGTCTGTAAGCATATTTAACCATACGTTAGCATCGCTTACCACAGCACAAACCTGCGCAAACCACCTACTACTGCTTAAAAGTGCCTTAATCACTCTGTATCCAACAGGCCTTGTTCTGCTCAGCAACAAAATAATCACTCCTTGCAAGGCTTGAACCCAGGACCCTACACAGCATAGCCACAGCAATTTATCACTAAGCCATCTGAGCTGTAGATATGTCTGATGTTTTTTCAAACACATCATGCAGCACAATCATTCAACAGTAGGGAAAATGTATTTATATATGTATACTGTATAGATGTATACTGCTACTGTAATGATAGCTCATAGAAGCATATTATGCACAAGGAATTAAATACACTTATTAAAGATGTCATTACCCTGCTATTTTATCAGATTGGAATGTGATCACTGGTTACCAGGGCTAAGCTATGCTTAGCAGGTTTCAGCATTCCTTAAATGTAAATGCTAAGCATAGTTGCGCACTGGTAAGCGAAGCCTACATGGTATAAGTGCCTAGTCATTTAACAGTACATTAGCACAGCTTACCATCGCACAAACCCACGTAAACACACTTAAAGCTGCTCAAAACTACCTTAACCACTCTGTATCCTGTGTACTGTGCATGCAAATATATACATACACACACACAAACACACACACATATATATGTGTATATATATATATATATATATATATATATATATATATATATATATATATATATATATATATATATATATATATATATAGATTGACTTTATATGCGCAAAATCCTGAAATATCGAATTTCAGAATCTCGAGACCATAAAGTGGAAAGGCTAAAATATTGAACACCCAGAAGCACGAAATTCAAAATTGCAACTTCTATACCACACACGTAGACATACACGCACCTTCCTCCCCACAAACAAACACACAACCCAATCCTATGTACAAGCGGGGGGCTGTGCCACCCTGTACCCCTCATGTGGGGGGCTGTGCCCCCACACCCCCCTACTTAAATATATTAACTCCAAGGTCGCACTACATATACAGACACATGAAACACCACCACACAAGCTACATCCCCCTCACGTGCACACACACACACACACACACACACACACACACACACACACACACACACACACACACACACACACACACCACAGTAACAAAACACACTAACACACTACAGCCCCTACCAAACCCTTAAAACATAAAGACTTACCTGAATCCATGAACACAGCACAACACTAGATCCATTAATTCAACATCTCCAAAATGCGAGATTTTGAATTTCTCGCTTCTGGGTGTTTGATTTTTTAGCCTTTCCACTTTATGGGCTCGAGAATCTGCAATTCTATATTTAAAGTGTTTCCATATATATATATATATATATATATATATATATATATATATATATATATATATATATATATATGTATACACACATGTATATATGCATACATATATAGATATATATATATTCGAAATATATATATATATATATATATATATATGTATACATATATATATATATATATATATATATATTGTTCATAGGCAGGTACTAGGCTCTTGGCCTAAGGGCCTAAATAAGCCTAGCCAACAAGGTTCCCTGGCGTACGCCACCCAAGAAAGTTAATTTCCTGTGCCCCTGTCGAGCAGAGTCACAGAAGTGATCCTCGGGGTGTATTTCCTATTTCCCATCCACTCATCAGAATTTTTCTTGAAGAGTGCTAATGAGGAACTTTGCTTGATACAGATGGGTAGCTTGTTCCAGAGTATAGGAAGTCTCTGGGATAGCAATTTATCCCTCCAGCATGTCCTGTTTATTGTTGTGACAAGGTTTAGGTCCCTAGAGCATGTAACTCAGA
>NC_056744.1:812101599-812276599 GCF_019279795.1 Protopterus annectens
ACCTCACACAACTGCAGGATATCTTCCTCATAAGTAAGTAAAAGGGCCAACGCCCATATGGAGTAATCATTTACAGGAGTGTGTTGCCATGACATTGGCTATTGGAAGAACTACACAGCTGCTCTGCATGCAATTAGCCAGTTTGGAACCCCTATAGGTACACCGGCCATCACCTGGTCATGAGCATCATCTACAAAAGCCATGCTGCCACCTATTCAAACCAGCTCTATCCTTGTAGTGCACAGAGTGAGAGAGAGAGAATTAACAAATGAAACACAAAGTGGAAATGAGAAGAAAGAAAAAATGTAAGTGGAACATGTAAGCAAGTAATTGAATGTAGTACTTGGTCTGTAATAATGGGACATATGATTTGGAGGAATATATGTCCCAACAAGGCATGCTGTACTAATGTCCTGCTAAACAGCTGCTATGGCCATAGCATCTGGCCTTCTCTGCAGTGGGAGATATCACAAACATACCTCTCAACTGTACAAATCTTCACAGAATGTCCACATTTTGCCATCATGTGTTTTTGTCTGTTCCTCCTGAGATCTGTACTTTTCTGGCAAATAGCTGAGGATTGAAGTCATCAGGTAATGACAAATACTTGAGTTTAAAACTCAACTTCCTTAAGAATATTCACTGTGATGCTAAATGTATCATTCTATGAACTTCCTATGTTTGAAATAGGTATATTAAAAGTCTGTCCCTATTTATCCCTCCATCATTTTAGGCATTGTCCAGATGTGATGCTCTGAGAGGTTGTGAGGTGGGATCACAGCTCAGGAGCCTGACTCACCTGGGAAAGGACAGCTCATATATGACAACTGTAGGGGTGTCTGTCAAACAGTTGTGACTGTGCCACTGCTAGGCCAGTTTATGGGATGTTTTCCATATCTATGTTACCTGCGATTATGAGTATGATACATGTTTGCCTTGTAAAGCTAAGACACCTATAGATGGCATGTGCATAGTAGAGTACTGTTGCAGACATGTGTGTTGAACTGCATGTGATATATTGAATTAACAACTTTCCACTGTACAGTGTTCTGCTAGACAATAAGCACATTTGTGACTGATATCTGTAGTCACATACACATATACTTATGTTATGTCAACCAAACCACTGGCAAGTCTGTGAGCAATGGCACTGTATCATAATAGCCTACTTATGACTGCTGGACATCTTCCAGCTTATCACAGTGATGTGAAACCCTACTGTACAATCAATGTACTAATGTATGGTGCAGCTATATTAATACATTATCAATACTGATGATGTGCCCTTTGACACCCATTTATGTGTGCCATTGTCCAGACTTACTGCTGTAACAGGTTGAGAAGTATGATTGAGTGGCAAGACTGTAACTATAGTGTGCCATACTAACATACAACAGAAATGTATACCAGGTATCCCCTGAACACATGTTTGTATGCTTATGTTCAGCTGGAAGGCACAAAACTAAATCATGTGTGTTTCTAGCATTCAGGTACATAGGTTGTGCATGTTACATATGTGTGTAATATTAGTGTCAGTGCATACAACAGACATAAATGTGTACAGCTACTGTTGTTACAGTGCCCTGATACTAATATGGGTACTAGAGTAGGCATGATATTCAGCTATTAATCAGAGAAGTGTCCACCTGTGTTATGACCCTCTGTCCATGCTTACCACTACCAGCTATATCCACACCTATATACAGTGGATATCACAAGTGTACACACCCCTGTTAGACTGCCAGTTATGTGTGCTGTATGACAATCAGACAATAGAAGATCATCTCATAATGTTTTTCATCTTTATGTGGCCCTTAACCTGTACAATTCCATTGAAATACAATCAAAGGTATTTCTAGGAAGGAGACCAACTATTGCCAAGTGAAGATGTGCTATGATGTATGTCCAGACCAAGAACCATCTCAAGAGGTACATAAACAACATAACAGTTTAAGGGTGTGCACACTCATTTAACTGGCTTATTGTACTGAGTATTATTTCCATATGTTTTCACAGACCCAATTGTTATGTTTTCAATTGAATTGTACAGGCTTTACATCACACTACAGGTGGGAATTGGTATGAAATGAGTTATTGTGGTATCATGTTCCAATTGCACAAATGCTAGGCAGCGTATCAGGTTTATGTACCCTTAATATCCACTGTAGCTATATGGACACAGCAGTACCTGACCTAAATATCCAGCCTCCACCAAGGCAGAATAATCCCTTTTGGTGGACAGCATCAATACACAAACCACATAATAGGTTGCTACATTGGTTGTACAGGGACACATAGGTGCAGGCAACAACTCTGAAGCAAGTCCACCTATATCTGAACAAGCAGGTAAGTTCACAGGTGATGTCCTGTAAGGCTGACTATGACTATGAATCAGATATATCCACATCACCAAGGACAATTGCAATCATGTCTCCACATATGTTGTTAGTCTCAGATAAAACAACACAATTCACCCTGTACTGGGGGTAAAGAATACCTCATACACACATACCATGGATATAGGCAACCTGCATCACACAGGTTAGGTGGGAACATCACCACCCTGTCCACCCCAGTTGTACATGGAGATATTCACATCAACCACACTCCTCCCCTCCGCAATGGTGAGCATGTACATTTTGCCTACTGATGGCAACAACAGCATATCTCCATGGAGCATAATAACATCAGTGTCTGCCTCCTACATGAACTCAGGCATGTGCTCAGAGCTCCATACACACACCATTCACATGGAAGATGACCATTATCAACCCTTTACACAGAAATGAATGGAGGATAGAGTGTTATGCAATCAAGTGTCCAACACTGGGGGGGGGGGATAAGATTGCTCAGGGACAGGCATGTAATGCAAGCTGCTATAGCCTTGATAGTTTGGAGGATTCTGGTGTAGTCTGGATAATTTCCTAGTAATATACATTGTTAATGTGCATTTTGACAACTGTATGAGGCCCTGTGACCTTTTCCTGTTTATGTCTTCCAGGTAACATGCAGAGTTGATGAAACAGGCATCATCACCCAATATGTGATTGGACATTGTGCCCTGTCATGTGAATGGAGAGCAGAAGATGTGCAGGAGAGGACTGCCCTGTGGAACAGTGTGGTCCACAGGGTAAATGATGCCGGCCTGCCCAGCAGAACTTATGAGCATTTGCAGCATCAGACCACCAAACTCAAATGCCATGCCCATCATCGGGGCTGCTGCTGTAGCAAGGGACTGGCTAGACTCAGGTGGGAGCCCAACCATCCAGCCCCCACTGACACCCACTGAAGAGCTCCTCACCGTAGTTAGGTTCATAGGTTCATAGGTAAGTACTAGGTTATCTGCCCAAGGGCATCTATAAGTCTAGCCAGAATGTGTTGGATTTTGCCACCCCGTTAGTATAGTTCCCTGTGCCTTGGTCCAGCAGAGCCATTAGTTCCCTGTGCATCTGTCCAGCAGAGCCACTGCAGTGATCCCCAGGGTACATCTTCTGTTTCCCATCCACTCATCAAGGTTTCTCTTGAAGAGTGTTAGTGAGGGACTCTGCCTAATGTAGATTAGAATCCTGTTCCAAAGCATGGGGAGTCTCTGGGACAGGAATCTATCCCTCCAGCAGTCCTATTTATCATTGTGGTGAGGTTTAGATCCCTAGAGCATGTGGCTCTTGGGGGTTTGCTTATTTTAGGTGGAGTATGTCCATCAATTCTGGGTTGGACATGGCCTTGTATGTCAGGCAGAGATCACCACTGAGTAAGCGGTATGCAACCAAGTACAGCTGGAGTTTCTTCAGTCGGGCTGCATAGGGCATATGTTTGAGGCCAGTAATCCTCTTGGTGAGGTACTTCTGTGGTCCTTCCAGCTGTTGCAGGTGTCTTGTAAGGTACATCCCAAATGGGGCATTGTACTTTATGATGGGTCTGATGAGTGATGATTAGAGGGGCACAATAACATATTTTGTTCTAGATGCAAACCCTTTTGTGATTAGGTGGGCCACATAGAAGGGTTTTCTAACCACCTTGGCAATATGATTATCAAAGGAGAGATTACTATCTACTTGGGTCATCAGATCCCTTATTACTTTTTCTGTATTTAGGGGACTACCACATATGTGCTAGTTCGCGGGTGCTTTATTTTTTCCAAAGGGGATGACTATGCACTTTTTGGCATTTAGCCAAACTTGGGTCACACGCCGAACATACAAGCCATGATGATGAAGGAAGCATTGTTGATGTGGGTTGCACACCCACACTGGATGAGGAGCGTGCAGGTAAGGGCCCAGTGGGGATTAGTACACTAATGTATTAATCATACATGTATCTGTATTGTATCTACATGCATGTGTCAGGTCCAATTGCAGTTGTGGATGGGGTTTTCTAATGCACAGAGGTGCACATCTATGCTGAGGACATGACATTGTGTATTACTGCGGTTAGTACTGTAGATATGCAGATATGCTGCATCCATCCTATAGCAAGGCCACATGTGTGTCTGCTGACAATAACTCCCTCTCACAACTACCTAGGACCCTCTGGTCTGCATATGGGCCAGCAGCCTGAAGCTGGTGAGTATTACATTGTTCTGTTGCTGCCTGGCAATACTCCAGGCATGTGAAGCGCATGCAATTTACCATGCACACAACCATCACTAATAGCTATATTGCCTGGTATGCATGTTCACTTGTGCTGGGGTTAACTGTATTGCATCACAGTGGTCACCAATGGGGCCTATCTGACATGAATTCAACATTCCTGTAGCATACCTCACAACTTGTCATTGCCAAGACATCCGGACATACGTCAACAAATTGTGCTGGACAAGCAGCCTAAGGTAAGGTCATGCATGACACATTACTGGTATACAGTGGATATAAATTTTGTACACACCCCCTTAAGATGCAAGGTGTTCCTGTTACATACTAATTACGACCACAATATGACAGTCCACACCTCTTCTAGCCTTTAATGTGACCCATACCAGGTACAGTTCACTTGTAAAACCAAGCATCTGTACTCATGTATTGCACCTACAAGGCAGGCCACATGTGAGGGCAGCAGACATTCTATCAGCATGATATTTCAGTCAGGTATGATACCTCATGCTGCCATATCTGTCAGTACACTAACTGTGGTCTATTTGGCTATAATATCACATACATGGGCATTGTTAAGGCACAGAGACCACGTCCAACCATGTATAGGTTTCAAACATATGGATATTCCAGACACATCTGTACAGAGGACTGTACAATGGTTTAACCTGCTGCATCTGAGGCAGATGCTGTTACCATACTATATAAAGTAATAGCAGCGGGAGGTGGTCACCAGCCATGTATGGCTAAGTGTCTTGCCACACATGATATGATCCTCACACACACACAATTGCCAGCATTAGGATTAGAACCCCTGCCTATCTAGGTATTCCTGCTATAGGGCAATACAGGTATGAGACATGCTACAGAGCATGTACATTCCTAACTCTTCCAAAGGTACTTCTTAGGTGGATAACATCAACAGGTCTACTAAACTGGAGTGAAGGGAAGTGTAAAGGGTAGTATACAGGTCAAAAATGCCATAAGCCAGACAGCACATGATTCATACACAAACTCACACACACACACACACACACACACACACACACACACACACACACACACACACACTTGTCAGTACTGGGATTAGAACTCCTGCCTATTTAGGTATTCTTACTATAGTGGTACACAGTTATCAGACGCACCACAGAGCTAATACATTTCCACCTCTTCCAAAGATACTTCTAAGGTGGATGACATCAACAGGTCTACTAAATTGGAGTGAAGAGAAGTGTAAAGGGTAGTACAC
Organism: Protopterus annectens; assembly: GCF_019279795.1. NCBI lineage: Eukaryota > Metazoa > Chordata > Ceratodontiformes > Protopteridae > Protopterus > Protopterus annectens. The sequence goes on from NC_056744.1 coordinate 812,107,438, forward strand.
ATGTCAAAAATGGTATAAGCCAAACAGTACATGATTCACATACACATACTTGCCAGTATTGGGATTAGAACTCCTGCTTATCTAGGTATTCTTGCTATAGTGCTACGCAGTTATGAGACACTTCACAGAGCTTACACATTTTTAATTCAACCAAAGGTATTTCTGAGGTGGATGACATCAACAGGTCTACTAAACTGGATTGAAGGGAAGTGTAATGGGTAGTACACAGGTCAAAATGGTATGAGCTAGACAGTGCATGGTTCACTCACACACACACACACACACACACACACACACACACACACACACACACACACACACACACACACACACACACACACTTGCCAGTATTTGGATTAGAACTCCTGCTTATCTAAGTATTCCTACTAGAGTACTACGCAGTTCTGAGATGCGCCACAGAGCTTAGACATTTCCAACTCTACCAAAGGTTCTTCTGAGGTGGATGACATCAACAGGTCTACTACATTGGAGTGAAGGGAAGTGTAAAGGGTAGTACACAGGTCAAAAATGATATGAGCCAGACAATACATGATTCACACATAGATACACACCCCTGCCACTGTGGGTGTTAGAACTCCTGCCTATCTAGGTATGTTTATTATAGTGTTATGCAGTTGCCGCATGTGCAACAGAGCTTACTGAACTTTCATATGGCCAAAGCTGCTGATAACTGCACAGCTGTGGTAAAGTATTACAGGTGGCAGACAGTCTGCCTTCTGTTCCACCCATACACAATGCTAGTTCTTTCTGTCTTGCACTTTAACTAGCATTATGGCTTGGCCCATCACCAGGTTATTGTATCAAGAAGTGTGGCACACCTCTGAGCCATTAGCAGTACCCGTTCATCACAGATGTCATCCCAGTACTTACTAGTTATGTCCTCCTCTCCTGGCATGTTTGAAGGGCGGTTATCTGTGCCTTCACCCATTAACCTGGTGCACTTGTCCATTCTGGGGCATTGCTGCAACTACCGCATGTACACAGACAACCCTCCCCTCTAAACTCCAAACACTCAGACCTGTCATGGTAAATCATATATCACCCAATGTGGACATATGCACTCGCCAGCAAAGACTGGATTAGCAGGTCAAGAGGATAAGATCAACACATGCACCACACCATGTGGAACATGTAGCTCACCATGACACCCACTTTGACAGCCATGACATACAGTGAAAACTCACATACCCACCTTCCCAGAGGCACTCAATGGACATCTACCCAAACAGCACAGACCAGCAAGGCAGACACCCACTCAGATACTGCGACATGGCACATGCCAAGGGACACATATTTAACCTACACAGTGTACCCACAACCTAAGCCCCTAATGCTAACTACCTTGCACAGTACAGTGATAATGGGTAACTCAATGCTGAGGCACACACATCCTACTTACTAAGTTGAATATGGAGCAGGTAACAGTCAAATATCAATCACATGCCAGCATCTAACACATGACACAGCCAGTCATGACATTCCACAAAAACTATGAGCATCACTCCGTATACATGTGGGTGTGAATGTCTTGGGACACACCTCCTTGGACTACATGACAGGAGACATGGTTGAACTCTCTGATTATGTGGTCTAGGCAGGTGTGACAGTAGCCCTGGGGAGTGTAACTCTGTCACCCAGAATGAAGCTGCGGTACTATCAACAGATGGTTGACTGCAACATTGGCTTATGTGTTATGTGTTATTCTCAGGGGATCCAGGACCTCTCTGTTTGGTATGGCATGATTGACAGAACCCAATGACTTGCCATGGATGTCCTACATCTGTCACTGCTGGATTGCCAGGTACTGGCTAAGTATCTTGCCACCCCTATGTTGCCTTATTAGGCAGTGTTCCTGATGTTATCACCACCTAAACAGCTACACATGTATGCAATCTGAGGGTCATGCTGCTCATTAAGTCAGTGTTCTTAATGTTACTACCACCATAAAAGCTACACATGTATGCAATCTGAGGGACATGCTGCTCAAGAGTGGACATCTAACTGTCAGGATGCCGTCACTCATAGCAGTTGGAGTGGAGGGCACATATCTGCTGTAATGGAGAGGTGGTTCACAGCACCAGACAGCAGACCTGCAGTAAGAGGCTATGATGCATTCCACAGCAGTCAGCCCCCAAACATGGACCACAACACACATCCACAGATGGTGTTGTCTTCATATTCATTATGGATAGGAACGCCTCCAGTCTAGTATCCCATCATAATGCATTGGAGATACTTCCATTGCAACTGCCTTTGGGTAATAGTGCAATCCAGACCCTATGTCCCTAAGACTGTCAGTGCACATTCCTCAACCCCCTGCCATCCCTGATGGTCCAATGCAACAGTGACATAGTACGAGTCTTCAACTACCACTCCATCACCTGGGGAATGTAGCCAATTACCAGTACAATGGCCCAACACTTCTGGGATTCATCATTTCCATTGCCCTAGACCAGCTCATACTGACCACTGGTAGAGTATGCAACAACCTTGACCTGTGTTGACCTCTTCAATATGGGACCTTTGTTCATCCCTAGATGTCAATTCCTGTATGGTGAGATTCACACAGGCTGTAATCAACATGGAGCTCAACATGTCAGCTCCCCCCCCCAAAGATAACCACCTGGCAAAACCTCTCCAAAGCTGACTTTGCAGCCATGAAAACAGGGTGGATGTCTTCACTGCACGACTGTGGAATCATACACATAGGCACTATACAAACAGGTACAATAATGCATGGTACTAGCCAGAGCCAACAGAGCCCAGACACTGTCCTCCAAACACTGGGAGACAATGTGATGCTCCCCTGCCATTACTAAACTGTACATCAGAAGGAGGACACTGTTGCAGGGAAGGTGGTGTCCCATGACTGTTGAACTCCCTTATTAGCCTCAAACACAACTTTGCATCCTTCATGGAATCCCCAACAGGCATCTATGGCAGCAGAGATGCAGCAGATACTGACAGCAGTCACAACAGCCATCAACAACCTCCACAGCATAAAACACAAGTGCTGCGAGTTACTGCACAAAGCTAATACCTATCTTGAGAAAACAGATATTGGCCATAGTCTTGGCAACACATTTAGTGCCAGCTTTACCTTTCTCTCCCCCCACAAGTGAAGTGCTGAGTGAATATATTCTCACATGCTGTATCCCATTTCCATTCTAGTTGTCTGTGTGTCACCAGGATGTGGCCCTGCAGCAAGGCTACAGGGTATGGCAGTGTGGTGACACATCCACCATGCCATAGGCAGGGTACAGTATGTGCATGGTAATCCCCGGTCTGTAACACAGTGATTGCATATGCCTCACAGATTATAGGGCTGAGGGTTGTACATAGGTACATGTTGATGTACAACATCTGTTGTAGAATGGAGAATGGTACATGTTTTAGTTTGGGCACACCTCCGATTGCTAATAACCACAGCCACGGGGGATATTCACCAACCAAATACACTGTGATTTCTATATACACACACACACACACACACACACACACACACACACACACACACACACACACACACACACACACACACACACACACTCATACTTGTGAGTACTGAGATCCATAGGTTCATTGGTTCATAGGTGTGTAGTAGGAGAATGGGCCTGAAGGCTCTACAAGGTTAGCCCAAGGGAATACCCTGGCATCAGGCCACATGATAGTAGTCACCAGTGTGGCTTAGGAGTATAGTCACTGGAGTGGTCCCCAGGGGTGGGTATTGTATTCCCCATCCACTCATCCAGGTTTCTATTGTGGGTGGCCAGTAATGTGCACTGCTTCCCATGTATGTGATCTATATCCCATAACATGGACATTGTCTGGTTTGTGCACATGTCCCACATGCATGTTCTTTGATGTGTGGAAGTGTGCTTGAAGTCTCTGGGGCATATTGTGTGGACAGATTGCTATCTTCTGATATAGCATTTCTGACCTCATTTGGTGAGACCTGACTATGTAACTGTGGTAGTGATTGACCTACAGTGACAGTATGATACAGGTATTCAGTGGAGTTAGTGGTGTCTGTCCATACATGGCATATGTATAAGGCACGGTATTCCCTTTGTGGGGTACATTTGCAGACTCTACAGTTTTGCAGACATCCAGTGTGGAACATGGCAAAAGGGCCACTGTACACATTGATTGGGCTACTGAGAGGATGGAACAGGGTGCCATGTCCTTTTACTTGCTGGATAACACACAGTCAGGAGATGTAACACATCAATGTACTTTCTGATGTCAATGGCACTGGTGTGGTCAAAAGGCATGTAGTCCACTGCAATCACACCGTGGGTACTATCTGTGAGGCAATATGCAAGGGAACTACCCATATAGTGGTTGTTGCCTAGCCAAGTGTGTTTGTGTATGATACATGGGTGGAGACTGATCTCTGAGTAATAGAAGGGTTGCCTTTATTGTTCACTAATCCATACTGTCACATAGTCATTGCACATGACAATAGACATTTATTTTGACAAGTGTTGGCCTTGTAATGTGGACATTGTGACATATACTAGGCCCTCAACATAATAATTTAGAAAAACCCACCCCCCAATAGATCCTGTTATTGCACAATCACACAGACCCCCACGCAGGACACTGATCACACACACACACACACACACACACACACACACACACACACACACACACACACACACACACACACACACACACACACACACACTTGCCAGTACTGAGTTTCAAACCCCTACCTAGCTATGTATTGCTACTACAGTGTACCACATTTGTTGCATGCACCATGGTGCTTATAGGATGGATGTTGTCCCAAGATACTTCTAAGGTGAGGAACATCAACAGTCCTTGTAAATACTGGCATTGGGTGATGTAGTGGGTGAGAGATTCAAAAAAATATTGTTCCCTACACACACATTTACATTTGCCAGGGGTGAGGTTCAAACCTCTATCAAACTATCTTTTCAAACCATTATGTTACACATTTACCACATGCACCACTGACCTTACATGGTTTAGGGTTGCCAACAGGTACTTTTAAGGTGGATGATATCTGCAGGACTGCTAAAGTCAGGCACTGAGATGTGTACTGGGTATAAATGGGGCCAAAATCTTTGAGGTACAGACATACATATGTACACACACAAACACTTGACAGGGATGAGATTCAAACCCATATCTATGTAGTTATTACTACGACATTGTTCCACATTTATTGCACGGGCCATGGAGCTTAAATATTGGAGAGTTGTGCAAAGGTATCTTTGAAGGTGAGTGACATCAGCAGCAGTGCTAAAGGAGGGGTAAGGGAAGTGTTGTAAGTGTGAATGACCACAAAATCAGGTCTCTACAAGGACGCACACACCATCTCACACAAACACGCACATTTGCCAGGATCAGGATTGGAACTCCTACCTAACTATTTTGCTACACTATAGTATTATGCACTTGTCACAAGCACTACAGTGCTTATATGTTGAATTGCTGTCCAAATGTATCTTTAAAGGTCAGTGACATCGGCAGCTGTGCTAAAGGAGGATAAGGGGCATGTTGTAAGTGTGAATGACCACAAAATCAGGTCTTTACAAAGATACACACACTCTCTCACACAAACACTCACATTTACCAAGATCAGGATTGGAACTCCTACCTTACTAGTTTGCTACACTACAGTATTACGCAGTTATCATGAGTGCCATGGAACTTATATGCTGGAGAGCTATCCAAAGGTATCTTTGAATGTGAGTGACATCAGCAGCAGTGCTGAAGGAGGGGTATAGGAGATTTAGTGAGTGTGAATGGCCTCAACCACATTCATCTAGAAACACACACACACTCTCACACAACTTTACATTTGACAGGACTGAGATCACAACTGCTACATGGATACCTATTTGTACTGTAGTGTTACACAGTTATCACAAGCACTACTGACACTATAGGGCTGAGAGCTAACCAAAGGTATTTCTACAGTGAATGACATCAGCACATCATGTGGTATAGGTCAATAGGATGTGTAGTGGGTGGGACAGGCCTCATAAAGGAATTCTCTCTGTCAATGTCTGCCTTTCTCTTCACCACGTCTCTGTGTGTGTATGTTTCACATATTATATTATGTTGGCCTTAGATATGTGTGTGTATTCCTATCCAATGTGTGTGTGTGTGTGAAGTATCAATGGTGTACAATTTGGTTTGTGTGCACAGACAGCTGCGAATAACCAATATCTGTAGTCCACTGTGTTGTGAGACGGGGGCTTCATTTCTCTAAGTGTAGGAGCATGCCCAGTATGACCTTTTATATAGAGTGTGTGCATCCATTCCAGAGAGGGTTGGACTCCACTTCAGGGTTTTGTGTGCTACAGCCACACCTAGCAAACTGTTTCTGCGGGATATCTGTAGATAGGTTGCCAATATAGAGACACAATGGGCTTAACATACAGGGGATACTGTAAATATTGCTGTCTGTGCTGCTTGTGTGACATGTTTGGTTGTAGCATAGATATTCTGACATATGTACTGTTTTACACTGTGATGTATCATGTCAACTACTGACAGTTAACATTCTTTGCTCACAGTTATTTACCGGAAATACAAGATGAATGAAGCTGAGACCAATATTCTGAGGCAATATAGATTACACATTCTGGCATACACCTGCCATTGTGGATGGGTAGCTACAGATAATAGACTGCTGGTTCTGTGTAAATGGTGCAGCCCCTTGTTAGTATGCTGGCTGGGGTTCCCCTCCTTGTGCTTTTCTCAACGTCACGGAATGGTCATATCCTACTGGGGCCATACCTCTCAGCTGTACAGATACACCCAAGTTATCCAGAGGCAGGACTCATGTATCTGGTCAGTTTACCCTCACATTGTGGTTTACAAGTGGTTTTGTGGCTATTCATTCATGGGTTTGCAGTCAAGAGTAGTATGGGTGGACATTAGAGTTTCAGACTTCACAGACTCCATGACAAATATGCTTTTACACCCCCCCCTCTGTTATTCTCTCCTCCATCTAACATTATGTAAGCAATATCTTAGAGGTATCCCTATAGTTGGGCCTTTATCCCAGTAGTATTTATGACCTGATCCACAGTCCTTGCAGTAGGACATGGGGAAGCGTGCTACTGGCATTTGTCAACATGGCCTTGCATTTGTTTTCTGTTTAATGTTGTTGTTAGTTGGGACCCTCTGACATTTCATACATTAGCACTATGCGTGAGGCATGGGCCTTTGCCAGAAGACTGTAGACCATTTGAGAGTGCTGCATGCCATCTATTACTGTGTTTTTACATGGGATTGTGGGTGAGGGGTGCACACCTGCAGATGTTACCATTTGAAATGACTGTACTGGTATTTCAGATACTCTGTTGGCTTTCATTTCATATTGTATTGTGACCTTTCATGCAGTCAGGAGGCATATCAGTAGAGTACACATGTTAGATCTTAATAGCATATATTTCAGTTTCAGACTTCTTAACCTTCAGAACTGGAATGCAACTGTCAGACCTCTTGTAGTATGTCTGTGTAGGTCTGTTGGGAGGCTGTTCACCATTACCATCATTTGGGGGTCTTAGCCCAGCCTTTCTTCATGGTCATCTACATCTGTCCTGCTGGGTGAGGCTGGTGGTGGATATGTGACCTTTATTGACATCCATGTGTGTGACCTATTGACACCCACAGTTCTTTGGGCCAACACATGTGCTGCAGCAGGGGTTGTCATCTTGTGTAGTGCTGCCTAGTATATTGACACCAATATTTTCTATAAATTTCCTGCTGCCCCATATAGCTGTCTGCTGCTATCCCATTCAGCCAGCCAATTCCCTTGCATGCTTGCATCCATATCATACATACAAGTATTAGAACATACTACTCCATTCAGTAATTGAGAGGAAGAGTGACTTACCTTGTTGCTGTGCCAGTATTGAGGACAGTGCTGGATATCTGACTATGTTGGATGCACATAGTACACTTCCTGTACATGGTAAAGCTCAGGTAGTGTCATGTTTGGCATCCCTTTTACTGTCTGTGCTAGTCAGAGAGAGGTATCAGTCCTTTGGTCCCTACAGTGTCAAAGTGTGTGCTATGCATTGCCTCTTTGACGTCTCCTTCTGCCTACAGGGTTAGGCTCAGGATGTTCCTTTTCCAAGTTCCTTTGTGCCTGTGCTGGCCTTTGCAATGGTGGGGGGGGGATGTGTGGCCCTGCCCTGTGCTGTTCCTGCTGCAGTTGTTTCCACAGGATCATATTGTGTAGCATGGCACATACTATGAACATTTGTGTACATGTAGCTGGAGAGTACTGCAAGGCTCAACCAAATATATCAAGGCAGCGGAACTGTGACTTGAGCATCCCAAACACATACTCTACAATGATCCTGGTTTGTCCGTGTGACTCATTATGGTGTTCATGTTTGGGTATGTGTGCATTTCTGATGGGTGTCATTAGCCATGGCTCCAGTGCATAGCCAGAATCCCCCACTAGATGGCCATATGGGATGTCCCCCCTGCCAAATGCCTGATACAGCTGTGAGCAATGCCAGATGTGGGAGTCGTGATAGCTTCCAGGGCTGCCAGCACATACATTAATGATAATGCCCTGGATATCACACACAACCTGGCAGTTGATGGAGAGGAAGCCCTTGTAATTTATGTAGACCCTGCCCCACTCACCAGGTGGTGCTTTGATGTGGATGTGCACGCAGTCTATAGCACCAGCTACCTCAGAGTATTCTGCTATACGGTGTTGCGTCATGGCATCCAGGAAATGGTAAAGTACTGTGGATGCTGATGCCAGTGAGACCCCCCATGATATCCCCAGTTGGTCTTGGGAAGGTACCTGTGGCTAGTATTCTTAAGCCTAGACATACCTTGGTATCCAGTGGGATGGGTTCCCCCTCTGTTAGTTCTGTGTGTAAGGCATGGCCGGCACAGCTCAACAATTTGTTGTAGAATGTCCCTGTCCACCCTATAGTGCTCTACTATCTCCAGCTCATGTAGGCCCTTGTAGGTTACCCTGGGTCTGTACACTCTTCTTCTCCTCACTGTGGATTGGTTGACAGCATTCCCCCTCCTCACCACCCTCAGTCTATAGCACATATTGATGGAGTAAAGCAGCAGCAGCCTCTAACATTTTAGTGAGTTTTGCCAGTTAAAAGTCCCCCATCTGTGTACACCGGTTGTGTAGAGTTTGTGGGAAAAAACGGTCTGTAGGGTGCATGCATAGTTTAAATTAGTGTGTTGGGCTGCTGCATGTGTAATTGGCTGATTCTGATACATTCCACCTGCCAGCGATGCTAGTTCTCCTTGATTGCCTTCCTACTGCTGTTTCTCCTTCCCAATTTCTCCCTATTTAAGCCCTGAGGTGCGCCACACATACTCAGTGCTCAAATGTAAACAGTGCTGCCATTTCCTCTTTTTATTTATTTATTTTTTTTGTTTAAAACCCAGTGCACAATGCGCACACCTGTTTAGGCTATGTACACACTGCTCAGGTACATCTGACACACCCCCTTCCTTAGCTGTGCTTAGCTAAGGGCAAACACAGGCCACAGAGGTTCAATGAGCTTACAGCAAGCATGACACACCCCCTTATGAAGTCATTCAGCTCTTACACTTGCACTGTTGTATTGCTGTACCAACACAGTTACAAGCTGACACTTTGAGGAAATCTGTGATTCAGTATAACTCTCCTCATTTGCATACCCGATTGTGTAAGTTATTAGTTACTGCACTTAGATGGACCCTCTCCCCTTTACAACCAGTGGTCCCTGGTATTGTTTACATTCTGTATGCCATTGACTATAACGGCAAAATGCAGAATTATCTTAAAATTGACTTTTCTCATTTATTTTTTTATTTTTGGCACTATCTCATTTGCCCACCGCTGCCCTAAGCTTAAACGGACGTGATCGGCCAAAAAAAAGTTTAATGTTATAAATAAATAATATATTATTAATGCAATGGCCTTATATTTGGCCATTGGCATGTGTGTTTGACTATAATACATGATTTCCATGAGCTGTCCTGCTTCTGTTTGTTCAGATGCAGAAATTAATTGAGTTACTAACTGAATACATTTCTGCTCTGACACTGTTCTTCCACATGGACCGGCCAGCTTCATGGATCACAAAATCACCTCATTTGCATGGTTTTTACCAGAAAATGAGGTGATTTGCATCCCACATGGCTTTCCATGCAGGAACAGTGTAGGGCCCCTCATGCATGTGAAAACGGCACTTTCCTGGATTGGCCATTTTAAATGCAGGAGCTCCTACACTGTTCCTGCATGGAAACCAGCTGTTCATGAATCCCGGGGACTGACTTTTTTCAGTTAGGTGAATGTATGGTTGGTATGTTATGTCCATCTTTAATATGTATTGCTGGTATGCTTTTGGCTCTTCTACTTAAGAAGTGTAGTAATGCACATTAATAGTGGCTCACTTATCTTCTCAAAAAATGTATGAATGACTTATGATGACCACCTGTCTTTGCCCTGCAAAACAAAACAAAAAATAAATATAAATAACCAAATAATAAACCAAAAAGTCAACAAAGGTAGGAACGCTTTATTAAAATAACAAAATATGCAGAGATGAGCACTTTTGCAACACAGTTACTTCTTCTGATCTAATAATATAATTAAAAGACATGACTTATATACTAAAATCAATTAAGCAGCAACCTATCATCATTTCAAACGTCTAGACTTAAGAGCTGATTTTAAAGTGACATTGAAATTCAATCCAATACCCCCAATCTGCAGCAAGCATAAAAATCCATTTAACATCTAGGCACTCTGTACAAGTCCTAATATCACCACCTGTGGCAGAAGCCTTGTACTTCTCAAACACCATAAATTTAAATCTATGTATAACTCCTTCTTTAATAATATGCCTGGCTAATGCATTCCTGAGATCACCCTTATTAATTAAATAATGTTTTACATTATAGTTGCTTTGTGGATGGTGGGTTATTTGTATGGGCTGGAACTGTTGATGAACTTGCGCTATTTATTGAGTATTTGCAGCGTACCACAGGATTTCTTAGATTTACACTTAATTATTCCAGTTCATCCATTGATTTTTTAGATGTATGCATGTTGAGGAATGGAAGTATGTTAGATATTGTTTTATTTAAGAAATCCTGTAAAGTTAAAAATAAATTATGTGCTTGCAGCATGCATTCTAAAAGATTCAAGTTGAGTGTTATGAAAGGACAATTTTTTAGGACTGCTAGACTACACACTAAAGATAGTGATATGCGTGCCTCCTTTGATGCTTTGGCAAGCGAATATAAGCAATGAGGATATTAGATGTTACACAGGTACAGAATGATGTTTTGTCCTATAGTTATAATAGAGCTAGACCATATTTTGATGCTAGTGATGTAGTTGCTAGTGACATGAATTGTAAGGATAATCATCTTAGGATGTCCCTTACATATTCGAATGACATTAGTTCTGTGTGTAATAGTATAAGAAATCATTAGAAAGTTTTGCTGTTGGATCCAGAATATAGAGAGGTCCTAGATGATGATTCTTAGTTTGTTTTTATAAATAATCAAACCTTAAAAACAATGCTTTGTTATAAACCTGTAGCCTCTAACACTGTACGTCAAGAGGCTTTAAGAGAGAGAGAAGGGGTGGTAGATATCCATGCAGAGCATGTAATGTACATAGTTACATCAGAACTGATAATTGTTTTATTCACCCTCTTAGTGGATGTCCATTTGTGTTTGAACTATATGCAGATTGCAATACAAAAGATTTGCTTTTTCTGACTATTTGTGAAACTTGTGGCTCATATTTTGTTGGTAAGACCAACAGATGTCTTAGGGATAGTATAATGGAACATGTGTATGCATTTAATAATGGTGATCCCAGGAATGCATTAGCCAGGCATATTATTAAAGAAGGAGTTACACATAGATTTAAATTTATGGTGTTTGAGAAGTACAAGGCTTCTGCCACAGGTGGTGATGTTAGGACTCGTACAGAGTGCCTCGATGGTAAATGGATTTTTATGCTTGCTGCAGATTGCGGTATTGGATTGAATGGCAATGTCACTTTAAAACCAGCTCTTAAGTCTAGAGGTTTAAAATGATGATTGGTTGCTACCTATATTACTACAGTCTGTACATCATGCAACAATCTTAAGTAAGATCTTAAAGCACCTGAAAGCCACCTACCCTGCTTTGTAATTACTTCAATAAACTCACCCTCACAAGCTAAATCAGATACTTTGACAATGCAAAAGGAATGACATAAATACCTATTATCAACAACTTCTTGATTCCTTAATATTAATTTCATAATGACATCAAATTGGCTCACACAAACAACCTTACCATAAAAACATAGAAAAGCTAAGTTTTTCAAAACCAGCTATCCTCTGCCAAATCGATTTCCACTTCACCAAAAACAAAAAACTTTCCAACATGACTTCACAACACTACTTTTTACCCTTTACCAACTTGATCCATTTTAGACAACTTAAGCCAATTGAACACTGCCTCTTCAATTATTCAAATATTTAGCCACATCAAATTATCTAGCAAGTCACCAATGCAAAAAGTCCCTTCATGAAGAAAAACTGACACTATTGACCACAAAACATATAATATGACCAACAGTGATACATCAGTGAGTAATTTCAATAATATCCTAAGCACATCATGCAATCTTTTCATTAATATTTACCCAACGAGAGGTTCACTGCTACACTGAACATTACTTGATGCACCCTAATCATCCTCACAGCCTCCCCAAACTGCCACCTGCCTATTACACAGCTTGACACCAAGCCTAATTAACCAAATACTTTCCTTTGGTGAGAAACATACCACAACAGAAGGGAATGTTGCCAGTGATGAACTACATGTCTTCTAATTAACAGAGACTGAGACTGCTCCACCAACCACCTTGTTAATGACCACCAATTCTGCACTCCTCTTCTGGACATGCTGATGGCTAAGCTTCTACATCTGAACTGACAGCCACAAACCTATGAAACTAAAACTGAGACAAACTTTTAGGCAAAACATTTAGCCTACTAGCAATATGCTTTGCTTCTAAGGACAGTTTAATTATAACACATTGTAAAACTAATTTCCTTAATACCATCTGCATCACTAATGATCTTACTTCTTAGACAATACCCTCACCACCTCTGCATTATCAAATGTTCTCAAAATAAGAAACTTACATGGGTCTACTATCAATGGAAACAATTTCATGGCTAGGTTTTATTTTGATTGTAATTCCCATGGGGAAGTGTGCATTTTAGGTTGTGAGTGATTCCCTGTTATGTGGTATGTGGGACAGACTAGGAGGAAGGTGAAGTTGAGAATTTTAGAACATTTAGGTGACATCTGGAATAAAAGGTTGGACAGTCCAGTAGCCCAACATTTTTGTTCAGTACATGAGGATGCTCTTGATAGTTTTTTTCTTTGGGTATTGGCTAGACCAGTATATGATGAATATATTGGAAATGTTTTTTCCCAAAAACTTTTGCAATTGGAAACAAGGTTCATTGTGAATTTTAGAACCTTATATCCCAGTGGATGAATTGGAGATGAATTCGTAAGTAATTTATTCAGTCATTTATATTGTTGATAGATAAAAGTATAAAAATCAATTTTGTATATTAGAAATTGTTATAAAATGTTGATAAAAAATTGGGGGGTGTGGTTTATATTATTTGATGTTTATATGTGCATATGGTTTCTTCATAATAGGTATGCCTCTTTAAGGCCAACTTGTCATTCCACTGGGTCTTTGTGGGTTAATTGGGCAGGCAATTGTTTAATTAATTGTTTAATCAAGTGTTTAATGATTTACCTTTTATATAAAAAGACTGCTGCTAGTATGGTTTATTATTCCTTGAAGGTGTTTGAGTCGAGGTACCAGAAGTGTGAATAAAAGAATTTTGCAGTTTTTCTACTGAGCTCTGAATTGTGTTTATTTCTGCCAAATCACAGTCACTGTTCAAATTGGTATTAACTCTAAAAACATACTATCCTTCCTCAAATCACCTGACCAGTACTGCCACAAACCAGTTCCCCTAAAATAAGTCTCCATCTCTAAATCATCAGATACATCAGAATGCAACTGCAAATCATCTGAAGAAACCTGAACCACCTGCCTTATTTCCACACCATTAAAGTAATCCAGAAACTCATTCCATGTCACCAAATCTTCCTTGACTACGTAGTAAACCTCAACCTATGATGCTTTTTCTTGTTTCCTTTCCAGTATGTTTGCCACCAATCTATTAAATACTCCACCCATCTCTATTGCCCTCATGCAAAGTTTAATAATCTTAGAAGCTCCATTGGCTCTTTTACTCTGATTTTATGAATAACTAACTGATTTTTCCCTGTAACTTCTCCAACTTGTTTCTTGACAAAAGAAAACATCCTTTCTTAGCATCAACCACTAAAGCCCAAGAAAGTTATTTCTTTTCACTGGCCTTCTTGATTATCCTTAGCAAAGGGTTCTCTTAACTCCTTGCACAAGTCTAATACGTGAACACAACCACCTGTTAAAGAATGAATAGAAAATCCAATAGAAAAGACATTTATCATCTTATAATCTAGCTGTCAGCCTGAGTGATGCTCCAACTATGCCTGCAAAAATCTCTGCTTTAATAGGAGAGTGGATTGGCTCATATAACACCCCCAAAAATGGCAATGGACCCTAGAAGCCAAAAAAGTGACACTAACTTTCAGTCTTACATCAGGTACTCTGCTTCCCTTCAGCCCCTCATTTGACAAAGCCAAGCCTCAACCAGCCTGGCCACCTTTTTTATGCCAACAACTGACTCTATTTTGTATGCTTCCACAAAAAGAACAAATACATCCAAACTTTCATACTGGCCAGGAAGGCCTACCTATATTGAAGCCTCAACAAGCCTTAACTCTCCCAGCTCCCTTCTGTGCTACTGTCTTAGACACTGTTCCGACTCTGTTAAATATAATTCCTAACCATCTTAGACACTCTTCTGACTCTGTTAAATATAATTCTTAAGCAACTATCTCCATGCCTTCTTTTCCAATGCACCAATGCATTGACCTGTCTACTGCCTTGAGCTTCCTAAAAATGTTATCATACCAATGGATAGCATTATTGTCAAGAAATAAGCCAACAAAGGAGATGTCTGTTCTGCTTACTTCTCAATAATTACTGTCATTAAGCAGACAAAACCCAATACCTGACTACCTTAAGCTCTGAGCCTAAAAATAATCATCTGCCTGTTCCCCAAGGCAGCAAGAGGTGCTGTCAAATCTTTCAAACCTGGGGCTTCTGCCTCTGAAGCCCTTTGTGCTCTATCTGCATCTAACAAATCAATCATCTACATATTGTCCTACCTAAATCTTCTCTTTGACCGACAAAGGGATGTGAGGTGTATATGCTTACCTTGTCCACCGTACTAAGAATTACTGTACTTTCTGTAAGCCCCAAGTGGTCACTTCTAGCTTTACCTTCAACAGGCTCTTGGATAAATTGCACCAAAAGAAGAAAAGAATGCTGGTTTGGGCTACTGTCACAGAGTTTAATCAACAAGTAAGGAACGTCTTCAGAATTGAAAGTTAAATCATCTTCTTGTGCTTTAAACACTTCCTTTTATATAACAGATTACATCACTGTGCATGCATAATTAATCAGTCATATGAACAATACCCTTAAAGTCATAGAAATATTTTAAATCCATGTATTAAAATTGTAAGTGTTCTTACTTTAATAAATCAAACCATGAAATATAAATACACATGCAAAAACTAAATGTAAAAACATTTAGATATTTTTCCAAGGTCATATTATGTTATAATATAAGATGTTAATATAACATTATAAATAGTTGAATTAATATATAAAGTATGTTAAAGATATATCAAAGTAATTAAAATATTTTCCCCAATGTGTTTGAAATGTTACTTGTTTAAAATTTGCTTAAATAAGGTACAACTCTCTATAAAAAGGGAAAGGTTGTATGACTATGTATATACATATGTTAATGGTAGGTATTACAGTTTAGCTGCTGTAAGGGCTAAAACACTACTAATGCTGATT
This sequence comes from Protopterus annectens, assembly GCF_019279795.1. NCBI lineage: Eukaryota > Metazoa > Chordata > Ceratodontiformes > Protopteridae > Protopterus > Protopterus annectens. The sequence goes on from NC_056744.1 coordinate 812,123,507, forward strand.
TTGTCATTTAACCCTGGGGACCAGTAAGCATCAAGAAATAATTGGGAGTTGGCATAATGGTTAAAGTGTTTACATTACATACACAAAGTACATGGTTCAATTTCAAACGAGGTAATTGGCTAGGCCTAAAATGCCCTGCAAGGGTAGTTAGCCTAGTACTAATCTATGACCTATTGCAAATATAATTCTCTAGACTCCAGTTTAGCTTCTAACCTTTGTACTAAAGGTAGAAATTTTTCAAGAATAAAAAATGTAAACTTTTTAAAGTTTCTACATTCCTTAGAATGTCTATTCAGGGCATTACTAGAATCAGTTTTCTTAATAAAGTATGCTTACTCATAAATTCCGGCTTTCAAAGCTATTTTGGTTTTCCCTATATAGAAAGCTGAGTGTATCGTGCAACTATGACAAAATATACTACTCCCCTAGTGTTGCAGTCATATTTGCCACTTTGGGTAATTACCTTATAGCATTTACACACAGTAATGTTCAATGAATCCAAAATATATCTACATTGAGAACACATTACGTTTCTTCATCCTAACTACATTTTCAGCACTGGATAGTTATAATCATTTTCCTTCTCAAAATTTGATTTTAAGTTCTACTCCTCTTGTACACATAACGTGGACTTCCCTAACTTTCCATGTAAGTCTAGGAGTCTAAAAACAGCCTTCTGACTGCTGTTCATAATTTTCTTTATATCATTATTGCCTTTGTTGTACGGAATAATCATAGTTTTGGAATTGTCTTTAGAATAAACCTTGGGGTTTATGTTAACTGCTCCAGGATCTTAAAGAAAGGGCTGAAATTTAGTCACTGTCTTTTATTACCTCTTCACTAATTTCAGTTAATAATTCATTGGGGTAGCCTTTATCAACAAGCATATTTATAAGTTCAGTTAATTGTTTTTGATTATTTTATGATTTGGATGGGTGAACAGCAAAAGTTGATTGAATTTTTAAGGTATGTTAAGAATAGTGAACATTTTTTTTTACATTTTATCAGTGCAATGGCAACAGATTCTATGGACTACTTGAATGCTACCTTGGTGAAGAACTACAACAACAAGAGGTAGGAATCAAATATACAAAAAATGTATTTCAAATCATCAAAAAAAAAAACCAGGGTATAAAGTCAATTTTTGTAATACTCAGTGGTATCAGTTTCCATTTTTGTTTTCTTTTAAAATGTGAGGGTCCATTGTGTTTACATCTATTTTACTTTCTATTTTTGCTTTTATTTTTACAATGTCTCTATTTTCTGTCGTTCTTGATGTATTTTTATACTGAGAATACTAAGTAGAATTCATAAACTGAGTTGTATGCCTTAAAAAACACTCTGTTGCAAAGAACATTATATGGACACTTTCTCAATCTGTTTTCATATAAATTTTAACTAAAAGCACAATACTTTGTAGGCTATGATTCTACATCATAGAGTGGAAAGTTTAATAAGAAAGCTCTGTTATCTGTTTATCTCTAAATATACTTCATCTGATGTTACACAAACTTGGAAAAGGAGGAAAGCTAAAGTAAAACTTATCTTTTTCTTTAAGTACACAAAACAGTCAGTGCATAACTCATGCAAATGTCAACAATGGGAAATGTGTGACCTTCCTGTTTCGGCATTCCTATTCCCACTGTCCCAGGGTCTGACAACAAGTTGGCATTGTTGACAATATTACACTGTACATAAACTGCTTTTTATAGTATTTTATAGTATTGCATATAAAAATAAGCAATATTTATGTAACAATATGTACTATTAATAAAAAGGTCTATATTAGAATATCAAAGTTTCAGAACTTTGAATGTTCTAATATCGACCCCTAGTAACCAAAAACTGATAACATCAAAAATTCAGAACGAATTTTTTCCTAGGGAAAAAAATTGCTGTTCCAAAACACATACACACAACACAAACACACCAAACAAACAGCAATCCATACATATACACCTAAAATCTTACATCTAACCATACACTAAACTGTACATACACCACTATCTACCCACTTACCTTAATCCAAACCCTAACCCTAAGGTCTGTCACTATTGCACACACATCTCACCTGCGCCCTAACCCTAACTCACCTACCCCACCCTAGCCCTCATGTCCACACATTTGCACACTTACCTGACCCGCGCCCTAACCCTAACTCACCTAACCCACCCTAACCCTCATGTCCACACAATCGCACACTTACCTGAACCTGACCCATAACTTTCCACCACAGCGCTGAAAATAACAAGGTGGCAGGAATGGACAACCAAATTCTTTCCCTAGGAAATAATTCGGTTTTCTGTAACTTTGCTCTTTTCAGTTTTCGATTACTAGGAGTCGATATTAGAACATTCGAAGTTCTGAAACTTTAATGTTCTAATATATACCCTAATAAAAGAATAAATGGCCATTTTAAAGCCATTTCAGACAACAGCAATCAGGGGATGAGTATTGATGATAGGGTAACTGTTGGAGGTAAAAGTAACCTAAGGGTCTATTGTAGGTACACCTTCATTACTATGTTTAGTTCAGGTACTGAAAACATTAGACATATTTTGCAAAAGAATTGGAATATTTTCCAAATAGACAAAGAATTTATTAAATTTGGACCTGCACCAAATGTAGTTTACAGGAGGGGGATTAATTTGAAAAACCTCTTGGAACTGCCACCCCCAAAGATGATACGTATTCCAGGAATGTACAAATGCGAAGCATGCTCTTATTGCAGGTTTATGCAAACAGGTAACCAATTTAACATCCTGGCTGAAAAATTTGCTTGCAAGGGCAGATTTAATTGCAATTCCACTATGGTTGTTTATCTCACTTCTTGCTAGTCTTGTACAGGTTTTTACATCAGCAAGACTGAGTGTAAACTAAGGGAAAGAGTGTACGAACATATTTACTACATTAGGAAAACCAAAACAGACAACGTTCTCGCAAAACATGTGGTAGAAAACCCTGGTCATACCTTCATATTCAGGGTGATCGACCAAATTGAATTTGACATCAGGGGCAGTCCATTAGGCTTAAAACTTGAGGTGAAGGAGCTGATTTGGCAGCTTAGAACTAGGGCCTATGTGACACCAAGGTTGAATGACATATGCTCTTTGGCATGTGCCTTGAAACTGAGGAGTTTAAAACGTTAACAAAAGGCTAATACTCAGGTGAATAGACATATAATTTGAGGGATTCTTTGTGTGTGTTATATATGCACAAATTCCCCCCCCCCCTTCCCTTATACACAAGTACATGCATTTATGACATTCAACTGAAATTTATTCAGGTTGATTAGTGACATGTAACAATTTTTATGTACACAATAACAAATATTGTTTTATGGATGTTTTAGCTGGCTTTTTCATGTATATTTATGTATTCTTTGTATATGTACATATGAATTTGAGTATTAAGTCAATAGGAAAGTGTATATACATTTTTTTACACAATTGTTTATACAATTTTTAGGTACATATGTTATAGAAATGAGAATTGTATCAGGTGATATGGTTTCTTTTAACTAGTGTCTGATGAAATTGAGTGTAAGAATACTTGATGAAAGCGCTAACCATAAAAGTTTAAGAATTACTGTTGCCTGCCTATTTTTTGTTGTTTTTCATGTACTATTAATGATTGAATTCTTCATTGTGAGGCATTGAAAAATATAATGTAAATGTATTGCCTTTTAAAAGTTCTTTGTATCATCCAAGAACAAACCACAGTAATACTGGAATAAATATCCATGTACTTTTCATAGAGTAATACATGAAAAATACATGGCAGAATTCATGTGTGCGGTTTGTAATTAATACAACGTAATGGAAATCATGGTGTATGTGTGTGTGTGTGTGTGTGTGTGTGTGTGTGTGTGTGTGTGTGTGTGTGTGTGTGTGTGTGTTAAGGGGTCTATATTCTACCACATTGTTTCTATCACCTTTACCTTAATAGTGCACTTATTTAATAATACATTCCATTTGCGTAAAATAGGAAAACAGGAATGTTCAGGCATTTGAAAAGATATGCACTCTAAAAGTAATCTTCCTGTTAGAGTTATTGATAAGGTTTGCCTAGCATAATTTGCATAATATTTTTTTCTTGTCAGTATAATAATGTAATATCCCAACCACTGTCAGTATTAGTCTATCTGATACTATTAGGCCTGAACTGCTGTACAGTTATTTTTTGGAATGATAAGTAGGGGAAATATAATTGGTGCACTATATGTGTTTTTTTTTTCTTTCTTTTTTAGAGATGTTACATGTTGCATACAACCATCATTTTAAAAAATGAAATAAACAAAAAGATATCTAAAACTGTGAGTATATGGCTACTCATTACTATTATACAATGATAGCTCATTACTATTCAAAAACCTGCATGCTGATTGGTCAGCCCAACCAGTGTGCCTGTTGTAACTTGAGCATATACCAATAGAAAAAATCCGGTCACTGAAGCACCATTGAACAGCCAGGTTTTCTTTTATTAGTATATGCTATGCAGATATATATCTCAAGTGTCCAGATTTTCACAGAAAGTCCAAATTTTTGCCTCATAAAATTTCTGGTTTTCCGGCAAGTCGCAGAGGAGTGATGTAATTAAATAGTGACATGAATTTCAGTTTTAGATTTCATATCCTGCAGACAATGCACAATAACACAAATCTTGTTATTTTAGCAGCTTTCTAAGTTTACAACATCAACATTTAAAATCAGTCCCTATTTTGGGGCCTTTGTCCCCTATTATTTAAGGCTTTGTCCACATTCCTTGAGCTAAGAGGCTGAGAGATACATAGGGAGGGCAGAACAAGAAAAATCAGATACATTCTGTAAAACTAAAGAAACATACTTTGTATTTCTGCCCAGTCTCTTCCATACCTCTAAACTGTCTGGATTTTATAGCTAAATAAATGTAGCAGAGATCTTCCTTCCTTCACTGGTTGTTTTCAACAACACTGATGTACTGTGCAAGTATGGAAATGTAAGTCCCATACGTATGTACAGAACATTAACAAATACAGAAGAATGAGGAAACAATCCAGACAAACTCTACAGTGCCATTATACAAAGACATTTTTAAAGAAAGGTAAGCAGTTTCTTTCTTAAATAATGTCATAGTATAATAGCAGTAACTGACTCGTGGGTATGGATATATGAGGATTTACCCAAGACTGGCTTTGTTTAATCACTCAGGCTTCACCCATGACCAAACCACACCAACCATGGGTCAATCCTCAATATTCCTTCACCCACTTGCTGGTTATTGCTTAAAAATTAATATATGTTTATTTACTATTATATATGCTTTAACCCAGCTAGCTGTCATTTAGTTAGTCAAGTGCAAATTAATTGACAGACCAGTTCAGCAAAAATATATAAAATATAAATATATATATATATATATATATATATATATATATATATATATATATATATATATATATATATATATATATATATATAAATATATATATATATATATATATATTGGCAGGCCTGTGTGGTATAACAGACAAACCCTCATTCCCTTATTCAAGGAGAATTAATAGCATACCACACTTCATATTGGGACATCCTCTGAGGCTACACAACCTTGGTGGAAGTTTTGAATTTTTAAGGAAAAAAAATCACTGCTACCAGAGGACTGTTGATCAACCTTATTGATTCTAACTCACCTACTAGCAATGATGCTAGTTATCTAAGAACTTCTGATACTTATCAAAGTCAGTATCATTTTAATAGATGGCAATAACATTTCCTTAGTGGTCTGGAATAATGTAACCAGTACAGAAAGTCTTAATAGAAAATCTCAGGATTTTAATAAAAAATGTCTACACAATGAAGTATATTTTTGAAGTGTGCATTATAACTGATAATGTCCCTTTTCTTTAGCTATTCTAATATACAGATTTTTAATATTTACCTCTATTCACAGTCTTATTTCCTGCAAGTAAAACAGACTTACCATTGCACATTTAAAAGGTATGCAATACAGCTAGGGTAAATCTACTTCAATAAATCAAACAGGTGGCACAGGTGTGAAAAGTTCCTTTTCTTATTTTTATGATGATATAATCATAATGTGAAATTATTCTCACAAGACTATGTTCCATTTAGTAAAGCTTGCATGATGTAGAACCCATTTCTGTTTAGATGCAGCCATCAGCTCATCATATCCAAATCAAAGTACCAGATCTGTGTAGGCTCTACTGAGCTTCTGTACCTCTGCCTACAAACACAAATGTAGCAGCGGCTTCCCATTATATTTAGTCCAGGTTTATCTGTCTGGTTTACAACAAAACAAAGGAATTACATTGGAGATCTATGAATTTTATATTTTGTGTTTTGTGGCTTTTGTGTTCCATTATACAGTCTTTCTGATAGGTATACAAGTCACAGTGAACAAAAACTAATTTTCATAATTTTAGATCAAAATTATCAGTATATCAGCTACAGCTGCAACAAAGTGGCATCCCTGCCTCTCCCTTAGAGACCCCTCTATGAACCAGTCTAAACACATATATCAGGTGGGTTTATGCCAATTTTTCTTACTATGTACAGTACATCAGGTTATTTTACAATAATACTAAGGCAATGCTTTAGTGTTTGCATTCTTTAATCTCTGAGTTTCATGGTAACAATATTTCATTATGCATTCTTTCTATTAGTACGTATGCAAATTGCAGTAAATAATACTTCTTTTCATCAGAATAGGAAAGCTATAGTGGAGAGGTAGTGGTAGAGGTGGAGTATATAGAAATGTATGGCATAGTAAATCTTGTTAATAGTTCATAGTTCAGAATTACTGCATTAAGAGCAAAAGGGCATATTAAAATGCAAATTCAAGTGTTGCTAAATAGACTAAATACCGTCATCCAGTTATTAAGATTTTTTTAGAAAAATTGTCATAGACTAATGTTTTTCATATATGTAAAGGCAGCCTGCTCCATAAAATAAGAATCGCTGGGAAACATGTTTTTTCTTTAATGATGTTCTGCACCTATTGATCTTAAAAAATGTAATAACCTGCATCTTGAGGTACATTTAGACTCTAACAATTTGACAGTAATGAGTAAATAAAACTCCTCCTTATGGAAAGCCCTAAAAAGCCAGACATAGTTTACCATGTACATGTCTTTAACTAAACGAATATAAACCTATATATGCTGACCTTCAAAATTTTATTGATAAGCTTTTATTGGACACCTTCCATTGTTAACATATCAGACATATTAAAAGAGGCGAAAGTGACTTATATTCAATCCCTGGCAGAAGTGTAGCTGGCTCAACCAGCCTCTACCCCAACACCCAGCTCTTCAGGTGAAGAGCCAAAAAAAAAAAAAAGCACTTAATTGTAAAAAGCCTAAGGTTACATTATTATAGAGCCACACCCTCATACCAGCTCTTCCACTGAAGAGCAAAAATAAAAAAAAGAAAACAATGTCTGTTTCTTCTACTGGCAGACCTACCAGGTGGCCAGATTCACATTATGCTCCCTGCCCCTCCTGCCCACGCCATTAAAGTCACATTTCTGTGTCCTGCCTCAACCCTCCTTCCACACATTGCAAAAATATTACTTCTTTTAAACTGTAGTGAACTAGTTGCTAGAAATGTAACAAACAATCGCTACAGTTTACACCTTGCCTGCACAGAGAACTACTGTGCTCGTGGTTTAGATAAAAACAATCTTCTTTTAAACTGTAATAAATTGCTTGCTACAAATGCAGCAAACAGTTGCTACAGTTTATACTCTGATTGCACAAAGTGTTACAGCACTCGGGTTTTTCTTAAATAAATAAATAAGAAATATTCTTTTTTTTTTTACTTTTAAACTGCAGCAACAAGCTTGCTACAATATAACAAGCAGTTGTCTTTTACAAGTTGGTATTGCATAAGAGACATTTAGAATGGCTGATCATGCTCCCCCACACTTTGCCCCATGTGCAGTTGCTCATCTTGCCCCGCCCCAGATACACTACTGATCCCTGGATGCACATATGATGCAAACAATTTAACCACAAAAGAGGAACTTTATGAACTAAAGTTCATAAGAATTAACACTATAATTCACTTAGCTTTAGATTTTATTATCTTTGTCTGATGTTTAAGTTTCAAGTTATGACACACTACAACTCCCAAATCTTTCTAGCAATCTAGTTCATTAATAAGTACAATTTCCATAGATATAGGTTCAGTGGTTCATAGGAAGTCACTAGGTTAGTGGCCTTAGTGCCCTTACAAGCCTAGTCATGTTAATCCTGAGTTGCCTCAGTTGTCCTTGGTTAGATGGATGTAATTCACAAACCTAATCTGTGATCAATACTGACTACCCCTGTCCATGAGGGACATGGCTGCCACCCCTAGTGTGAATTTGCAGTCTTCCATACATTTCTCCAGGTTGTGCTTGAATAGGGTCAGTGAGAAGCTCTGTTCCACATAAAGTGGAAGTTTATTCCAGTGTACCGGCAATCTAGAGCAAGTGGCTCTTGTGCCATTTGACTTTAGATGTTCAGTATTTCCATCTGGGAACGGTCAGGGACTGCCCTGTAGGTCAGGCACAGGTTGTCTCTCAGCAGTCTATATGATACAGACTACAGGGACAGGGCTTTCAGTCTATCCACATATGTCATGGTTTGGAGGACCTGCTTTTTTCGATGATAAACCCCTGTGGTATCCAGCTGCTGCAGGTGTCTGGTGAGGTACATGCAGAAGGGAGCAATGTACTCTGTTAATGGGCTGATGAGGGTTAAGTACAGTGGACTTATAACATCCTTAGACCTGGATGTGATGCCCTTACTTTGAGATATGCAGTGTAGAAGGCTTTCCTTACCACTGTAGAAACTTGAAGGTCGAAGTTCAGATTGCTATCTACCTGTGTTCTCAGATCTTGCACCACTCAGTTTGCACTTAGGGGTGATGTCAATACTGTAATTAGCAGGGAATATCGATTTGCCAAATGGGATAATAATGCGCTTTTTTGCATTTAGTTTTATACCATGGATTTGGCACCAGTCATTTGTTTGTGTTTGGCCCTCCTGTAATATGTTAACATCATTGAGGGACTCAGTGATTGCACCCAATTTGCAATCATCAGCAAACTTGGTAAGCCAAAGGCCATCTTCTTTAGCCTGGACTTCCAAGAAATAGATTCCAAACAGTAAATAGTAATAACAGTTTCAGAAAATAAAAGTAGAAAAAATTCAGTCATCATTAAGATCTGAAAACAATTTACAGAAAAAATGTTTTTTATATCAGCAAAATAATTATATGTTTCAGTTTAACCTGTACAATAATGCAAAATCAGAAAAAATATATTTTACCCTTTTCAAATTCTTATGAATACTGACCAAAATGTGTATATAAGTTGAGTCTGATGAGCTATTTAACAAAGCATCAGAAGTTAAATATTTTAAAAATATTAGATAAGATTTTATTTCTGGTAGAGTCATTTGGTACTTATCTATGCTTTTTCATCTGGTTGAATGGTTCTTAATTCACAACATGATTGATTATTTTCACAAAGCTTGGGAAAGATGGCAATGATTCATATTTCTAAATGGTGTTAAATCCAAATGAGAAATTGCAAACTGTACATACCATTGCTACCACTGAAAAGTTTATAACAGCTCCTGTTCTTGAATTTCTCACAAATAACTTAGGTCTGGGCCATGGGTGCACTTCCTTAACAGTAGGCGGGCTAGCCTTAATAATCAGTTCTAGATTTTATGACATCATTAGAGGTGTTCTTGATAAATGTTTTTGGATGGATCTGCTTTGACTTTAGGGTCTTTGACAGAATGAGTCACAGTAAGCTAATTAGAAACATGAACACAGCAATTCCCAATACTGTCTTGTATGTTGAATGGCTTTCTGACTAATAAAAAGGTCAGTGAAAATATTTTTGTCATACAATATGAATGGATTTATTATATTAATGGCTTATCTAAGAATTTCTACATTGAAATGATTTTTTTCACTATCCACTGAAATCTAATGTAATATGCAATCTGTGTAAAAATGTGCAACTTATTGTATACAATTTTAGCATGCCAAATATTCCAGACTACTTAAGCACTTTTGTACAAGTACATTAAGAACAGATGTTTTAAAACAATACAGAATACTATCAGTCAATTTAAAATCAATAACAGATGAAAAATTCAAGAAATGAAAATGTATATTCCATTGATGTAAATGTTTTGCAGTTTTCCTGATCCTGAATATCATGCCTAAAGCATCCTTATGTTTTGACATGCAGACTGTAGCCAAGTTTAAAAAGCTGTTATAGGTTCAAAGGTTCATAGGTTGATACTAGCCTATCTGCACTAGGGCATTTATAAGTCTAGCCAGAGTGTGTTTGGCTTTCACCACCCTTTTAGATTAGTTGACTGTGCCTCTGTATAGTAGGTCATAGAAGACAGCCCTTTTAAGCTTAGTTTACTGTGCCTTTGTCTAGTAGGGACACAGAAGAGATGCCAGGGGTAAACCTACAATCTCCCATCCACTTGTCAAGATTTCTCTTGAAAAGGGTCATTGAGGGGCTCTGCTTAACATGGATTGGGATTTTGTTCCAGAGTGAGGGGAGCCTCTGGGATATGAATCTGTCCCTCCAGCATGTCCTATTTATTTCTGTGCTGAGGTTTAAGTCCCTGAAGCATGTAGCTCTAAGGGATTTGGATTTCCTGAGGTGGAGCATGTCCATTAATTCTAGTTTGGACATGGCTTTATACGTCAGGCACAGATTGCCTCTGTGTAGGCAGTATGCAACTGAGTAGAGCTGGAGTTTCTTTAGCCTAACTGCGTAGGGCATCTGTTTCATAGTTTCATAGTATAGTACTAGGCTATCTGCCCTGGGGCATTTGTAAGCCTAGCCATAGTGATGTGGCTTTTGGCACCCCATGAAATGGTACAAAAATGTACAGAATAAATCTAGAATACTGTGCTTCTGTCTAGTAGTGACACAATGAAGGTCCCCTTATATAATAGAATTAGTTTACTGTGCCCCTGTCTAGCAGTGACACAGATGTGACCCCTGGGGTAAACTTACGATCTCCCATCCATTCATCAAGATTTCTCTTGAAGAGAGTCAGTGAGGGGCTCTGCCTAATACAAACTGGGATCCTGTTCCAAAGCATGGGAAGCCTCTGGGTTATGAATCTATCCCTCCAGCATGTCCTATTCATACTTGTGCCGAGGTTTAAGTCTTTAGCTCTCATGGTCCTGATGGATTTGAATTTTCTTGAGGTGGAGCATGTCCATCAGATCCTGATTGGACATGGCCTTGTACGTCAGGCAGAGATCACCTCTGAGCAGGCAGTATGCTACTGAATAGAGCTGAAGTTTCTTTAGTCTGGCAGAATAAGACATATGTTGGAGACCCTTGATCCTTTTGGTGAGGTACTTTTGTGGTCTCTCCAGCTGTTGCAAGTGCCGGGTGAGGTACATACCAAATGGGGCATTGTACTCAATCATGGGTCTGATGAGGGAGGAATATAGGGGTACAATGACATCCTTGGATCTGGATGTGAATCCCTTCATGATGAAGTGTGCAAGGTAGAATGTTTTTCTAACCACTTTGGCAACATTTGAGTCCCTTGATCCTCTTGGTGAGGTACTTTTGGGGTCTTTCCAGTTGCTGCAGGTGTCAGGTAAGGTACATCCCAAATGTATGTAGCTGCCAGACAAAGGCATACTGTATCTTTTCTGGTAACATTTATTTTCTGGTAAAAGAGGTATAAAATACCAACTGAGGTCTTTGCAGATGACTGACAACAAAATTATGAAGTTGGACTGATAGGAATCTACTATTCTGAGAGATTAAAGTATGTGAACTCTAAACCACAAGCTCACCAAAGTGGTTTCATCAATTAAAACATTATAATTCTTACACAAGTTGCATAATGTAAAATGTCAGAGGTGTGCATTTTTTGCCAAGGTCTTAGCAGTTGAGTAGGGGGTACAGAAGATGTAGGATGCTTTTCCCCTATCAACATGACTTGCATAAATGCTGGAATACTACATTTGAAGAAATGCTCATCTGAACAGCTTGTTTCATAAATCTATAATGAATTTTATTTTGTGGACTGCCCTGGAATTTCATTGTATAACTTTTAATGGTTGAAATGTATACAGTTCTATTCAGCATAAAGAAGTAGCATAAAAACAGATTAAGTCATAGTGTCAGTCTGCCATAAAAAGAGCATGAAGATAGAGCTTGTAAAATTTTGGCTGCTGTTAAAGTTAAGTGGAATGACTACACAATAGAAAGGGATTTAAGACTTTAAACAAAAAGGGTCATTATAAACAATTCAGTTTTAAGATTATCACTGTTGTACTACACAGGCTTTTTACTGCACTACAAAAATGCAATTTGCAGAAGAAGAGTTATTTGACCTAATGAAACTGTGAAGTTTTATGTGAGGTAGGAAAACACTTCTCAACCTCTTAGAGCAAGAAATCTAGACAAAGCCATAAATAATGGAGGGCACAAAGGCCCAAAAACAGGGACACTTTTTTTAAATATTGCTCTTACAGACTTAGAAAGTTGATAGAATAACATGTTTTGCACTAACATCAACTTTCTGAAGGGTATGAAGTCTGAAACTCAAATGCCTGTCATTATTTACTGACTTCAACCATCAATAATTTGCCAGAAAACCACAATTTTGTGAGAAACAGGCCCAACATATGAGGCAAAAAAATTGACATTCTGGGAATATCTGTGCAGTTGAGAGGTATATGTAGGAACAGATAGGGTTAAAATGGTTTGGATGTGCTTGGGAGGTTGGAGGAAATGAAGTAAGGAAATGCTAGAAAAGTGTGGAGGGTTATAGAAGATAGAGGAAGGGGGCTGGTTTCTTTGGTGTGTGCATTTGGAATGTATTAGTTAATTACATTTGCCTATGTCCAAGAGACCACTACCAGTGGTTAAGGTAGAGGTTCTGTAAGACTAAGGGCTTTTCATCCAGAAAAAAGGAGGTCATTGTCCCACTGTACTCATCCCTCATTAGACTCATTATAGAATACAATGCCCCGTTTGGTATGTACCTCTCAAGACATCTGAAACAACTGGAAAGGCTGCAAAAATACCTCACTAAAAGAATCACAGGCTTAAAGCAGATGCCCTATGCTGATCGTCTAAAAAAATCCACCTATAGCCTGTCACGGTTTACTATTACAAGGTCGAACGGCACTCCTTCGACTGTAGTATAGTCGACAACGGAAGGTCGAAACTGATAATCGCGAACTCAAAAAAACAATCTAGGAATGGGTTTTAACATGGGTCGAGGTAGGGGAGATGTTTGTAGTTCAGAATAATACGAACACCTACCGCAACCCATGTTAACACCGTTCCTAGATTGATTTTTTGACTTCGACATTCGATATTTATGACCTTCCGTCGTCGACTATAGTACAGTCGAAGAAGTGCCGTTCGACCTTGTAACAGTATACCACCTGTCACATATAGTCTACTCAAAGGCGATCTCTGCTTAACATACAAGGCCATGTCAAACCCAGAGCTGTTGGACATGCTACACTTAAAGAAATCCCAATCCCTCAGAGACACCTGCTCCAGGGATCCAAATCTTGTCATCACAATGAATAAAACATGCTGGAAGGATACGTTTCTGACCCAGAGACTACCCAGACTCTGGAATAGACTGCCCATACATGTCAAGCAGCACCTCTTTGGCCCTCTTCAAAAAGAACCTTGATGATTGGATGGGAGATAGGAAATTTACCCCGGGGATCACGTCAGTCGCCCTGCTAGACAGGGGTCCAGGGAAGTAAATACTGTGGGAAGAAATAGCCAGGGAATTGTTATGGCTAGGCTTGTATAGGCCTTAGGGCCGATAGCCTAGTACCAAGCTATTAACCTATGACCCTATGAACAAGAGGTGGTTAGGGTGCTGTGTAGAGGAAAGTGCTAAATATTAGTTTTATTTATGTTGTAAATACAGTTGTGCAAGAGGATTACTGTTGCTGTTCTCCACTCTGCTGGAACAAAGCCAGTGCTCAGGCTGAGGTTAAAGAGAGTTCCAACTGGTTCTGCAAGGTCTTGTTTTAGATTGTTTAGTTAAGTAGCCTGGGATGTTATCTGGTCCCATAGAGGCCATGTTTTAGGCCTTGGGGACTGTGGATATGACCTGATCTTTGGAGATACTAGGTAGAGGACTGGTGTCAGGTATGCTATGGGGTATGCTTGGTGGGGACGGGGGGGTGGGGTTAGGTTTGTACCAAATTGTCAGCTAGCAGGTTGTCAATTTCCTCAAGTTCAGTATGAGAAGTCCCATCCACTATAAGATTGGCATTTGGCTAGACATTCATTTTTAGATTTTGGAAGTAGCTAAAGAATGTCTTATGATTTAGCTAGGGATGCTAATTTATCTTTGTAAGTAGCTTTAGAGTACTATACAAGATATCTGGTTTGCTTGTTCAAGATGTGGATGGAGGGTATTTTCTTCTGCTGAGTAAGTTCAGTCATTTTCATAGGCATCCGTTTCTTCATTTCATTATATAACCTATTTATATTTGAGGTTCACCAGGATGGCCTGCTTTTTCAGGAGGACCTAGTTTTGATCCGGTCAACTGAGACTATACAGTTGTTTATGTGGTTATACAGGGCATTTGTGTACTTCTCTTCATAGGAGTCATTGCTGGCTGTGTCAGCAGAGGGTTTGAAACTTATTATATCATCACCTATAGGCTGTAGCTTGCTTTGGGGATTTTTGCAATTCTTTTGCTCCTGTGGTGGTGTCAGGTTGGATACTTACTTTGAACTAAACAGATTTATGATCTGACCTTACCAGGGCAGGTAACACACAGGAGTAGTACAGTGACCTCTAATGTTGGTGAGTAATAAGTCTAGGGCATTTGCAACCCTTGTGGAGGTGCAGACTAGCTGTTCCAGGGAATTTGTATTGACAAAGTCCAGAAACCTCAGGGTGAGTATGTTTGTGCTCATATATGTCACCCAGTCAATGGAAGGATAGTTGAAACTTCCCATGACCAAAGTGTTTGGCTGTATAGTGAGTGACTCTAGTAAGTCCAGGTAGGCAGTGTGCCTCTTTTGGTTTATGATGGGGACCTGTAGCAAGCAATGATGTGGTAGGCTGTTTTGCCTATACTTAGTTGGACTTGGAGCAGCTCAACAGACTCATATTATTTAAACAGTCTTGAGCTGTATTTGTCTTTAATGAAGATGGATATACCTCCACCTTTGATTCTTACACTCTCGTTTTAGGGGTCTGAACATGTGGAAGGCATTGCACCTTTGCAAGGTTGGACTGCTCTCTGTGATCATGAACCATATCTCAGTTACTGCACAGATGTCAGCACCTTCCAAAGTGAGAAGTGCTTCCAGGGAGTGTAATTTCCTGTTTATGCTCTTAGCATTAAGCAGCATAACCTTAAGTTTGTCTTGAGTGGATTTTTTTTGTTGTTTTGACATTGCCTAAAAATAGCACTGTGAGGGAGGCAAGTGCCTTTGCCAGTATCCGAAAGCCTAGAGGCGACAGGTGAAGACCATCTCTAGCAAAGCATCATGGTCTGTAACCATGTCTTCCTAGGCTGACAAATACTAGATTCCCTTGAACTGACACCAGAAGCTAAGCTAATTTTTGAAGTCAATCATTTTTTTTTTGTCTATATTGTGGAATCATCCTGAGTGAAGGTAGAATGCAGCTTAGGGCTAGGGACATACCTGCCTGGGACACATAATCTGAGAGTTCAGTCATGTTTCTCTTCATATAGTCCAGAGAGGTATGTCTCATGTCATTTACCTCAACATGTACAATGACAGAGTCATAGCAGTAATTGTTGTTGAGTGACATGAGTACATGCACAATTTGATGGATACTGACACCTGACAGGCAGTAGACAGTGACCTTCTCCTTGTCCAGTCTGGTGAGGGGGTCATCAGTGTGTCTCACTATGGAGTCACCTATGACCAGAACATTTGGTTTTGAGGTGTTTTGCCTTGCAGGCCTATTTGCTGAGACACTGTTTTGTGTGTGTGTGTGTGTGTGTGTGTGTGTGTGTGTGTGTGTGTGTGTGTGTGTGTGTGTGTGTGTGTGTGTGTGTGTGTGTGTGTTGCTATGTGCAGTGGATTCTATTTACTTTACAGTGTATGCAAATGATTTGTGTTTGGGAGTTCTCTGATCATTTGGTAAGCTTCTATTGAGTACCACCCCATATGCGGGCTTATGTGTTCTGACTTTGTTTGTGTGAGAGGTGATGTATGTGTGCTGACAACCTGTTTCATGTCCAACTTGTTGTTATGTAAGAGAACTGATTCCAAATTCACAGTGTAATTACATCTCTCACATATTATATTTGTTTGTTTTAGGAATAAGCGGCTGTCAGTATACATGAGACAATTACTAAATTGCCTTAGGATGCCCATGTCAATCAGGCTGGCCAGAGAAATGGATAAAAACTGACCACCCATTACGGCAGGTTTTTACTGTAACTACTATTGGAGAGTGGGCTAGTTTGACCTGATTTTGTTCTAGGATTAACAAAGGGGCTTATTCTATTGAAGTCTAGGGATAAAAACTATGGCAACAGTTTTCAGTGTGCAACTGAGTTTCCCACAATGCAGCAGGGATTCTTGGGTGGGTTCACAACAGATGTCCAGGGGAAAACTGTTTTTCAATGTATTTTCATCTATACAGTGCACTGCTGAACCCCGTTACATGGTTTGCACCTTGGCACAAACATTATACCTAAATACAGGCAAAATTAAACAGTTTGAATGTAAACTACCAATGGTACTTAGTGTTGGGAAAACCAAGGAAATCATCATCAATTTTAGGAAGGAGAATAAACCACACATCCCTAGCAGTGGTGCCACAGTGGAGAGAGAGAGTAAATAACACCAAATTCATAGGGGTATATATCTCAAAAGACCTAAGTTGGGCCGCAAACACTTCCTACCTTATAAAGACAGCCCTACAACATCTCCACTTCCTTAGGAGACTTCATAGAGCTAACCTGCCCCCACAGGTCCTACTTGCTATCTACAGGGCTAAGATGAAGAGTGTACTGACAAACAACATTGCTGTCTGGTATGGAAACTGTTCTCAAGCTGATTGGAAAACTCTGTATAAGATCATTAAACAGGCCACAAAAATCATTGGCTCCAACCTTTAATCCCTACAGGACATATATTCAATTAGATGATATGGTAGAGTCCAAAAACGATTTATTTATTTATTATTTATTTGTATTTGTTTACCGGGAAATTCCAACTGGACACAGGTCATTTTTCAATGGATGCCCGGGAGAAAAGCTCCACATCATGTACATGATAAATAGAGATACAAAGTTGCAACACTAGTAAACAACAGTACAGGTTGTTGGCTTTAATACAATAACAAATATTGATTATCAACAGTATATACAGTAAATGTTGCAAGTTAATATAGTTTCTTGTTATTTATAATATTAGTAACAAAGTTGTCAGACAAGATTTTAAAGTATGTAAAGTCAACTAGCTAATTCTGACTGTGGTTAGTAGTGGCGGTAGTAGTTTGGTTAAGAGTCTAGGTGGGGGGTAAGGGTGGGGATGTTAGTCTGGATTAGAACAAGGATGAAGCCAGTGCAAATTTAAGTGGAGTTTGAGCACAGTCTTGAAAATGCTGCTGCAAAGTAGAGTAGTTATAGAGGGTCGAAGATTGTTCCAAAGTTTAGATATAGTACATGAAAATATGGCTTCTCCTGCTGAGATTTTGGGTTTGATAACAGTGAGTTGATTTTTGTTGCTTGATCTTAGAAGCCTAGTGGAGTGATAGGGCTTGAGAAGGGTTTGAAGGGAAGGGATATTATGGGGGTGGTTAATAAGTTTATGAGTGAGGGTGAGTTGATTAAAGTGAAGGAGCTGTGAGAGTTCTGGCCAGATTAGTTCTTTAAGGGAGATACAATGATGGCTGCGGTAGGAGGTTCCATTGGCAAATTTAGCAATTTTGTTGTAACAAGCATCCAGCTTGTGTAAGTCTGTCTGTCTAAGGTTGGTAAGTATGGGGGATGCATAGAGTAAGGTGGAGATTAGCTGGGAATTGGCTATGGAGATTCTACCCGCCTTGGTTAGGAATTGGCAGCTTCGATATAATGCACCAAGTTTCTTGTGAACTTTTTTTATTGTGAGAGTTATGTGGGTGTCAAATCTAAGTTTGTTGTCTATTTCTACACCAAGTAATGTTGTATGTTCTGATGGAGAGATGATGGTATTGTCTTTGGTGAGAATTTTGAAGTGTGGGGTGTTTTGGGTGGCTTTGGAAGGTTGTTACAGGAGAAGTTGTGTCTTACTTGGGTTGAGTAGGAGCTGAGCATTGGATAGCTAGCTTTCTACAGAAGAGAATGATTCCTGTGTAGTTTGTTGTAGTTCTGGTAGAGTGGGGGCAGAGCAGATGAGAGAAGAGTCATCTGGGTACTCTATAAGAGATGCTTGTGTGGTGGCAGTATGTAGGTTGTTAGTGAAAAGTGAAAATAGCAGTGGGCCAAGGATAGACCCTTGGGGAACTCCAAGAGTAACTGGGAGGCAAGATGATAGGTTATCATCCCAGATTACTGATTGCTGGCATCGGTGTAGATAGCTGTGGAACCAGTTGCAGGCTGATTGTGAGAAGGAGAGGTTGGAGAGAGTAGAGAATAGTAGCTCATGAGATACCATGTCAAAGGCCTTTGAGAGAACTAGAAATATGGCAGTAGAGAAGAGGCCATAGTTTTTGTGTTCAAGTATAGTTTTGGTGAAGGAGAGCAAAGTGGAGGTAGTGCCATTATATGGCCTGAAACCATGTTGGGTTTTGGAGAGGAGATTATTAGCTAGGAGGTAGTTTGAGACATGCGTGTTGATACATTTTTCAAGTATCGGCTTACGGACTGCTCAAACTCCTGACAACAAGGAAGCACTACCGAAGCATTAGATGCAGGACGTCCAGATTCCATAACAGCTTCTTCCCACATGCTATCAGACTCCTGAACAACAAACTCATAGCCTAACATGCTAAATGGGTAAAACATTATTTATATGCAATATGCCATTGCTATTTACATAACCCTCTCCATAGCTCACTTTATGCATATCTACCTGCATTATAAAAACTACAAACTGTGCGTTTATAGCATATATTGGTGGTGGGTAAGTTTTACATGTGGCCTTTTTTATTTATTTATAGTACTGTTTTTTATATATCCTTATATTTCTACTGAGTCTGTTCTTGTTGTTGTATTTGTTTTGTTTCTGCTGTAAAAAGCGTTCAGTGTTTTACTTTATTTTTAGTATCTTATTTTTGATTTTTATTTTTACTATACAAATGTTTTATTAATTTAATCTACCTTCCTTCTGTAAACTGTCATTCTTATGGTTTGAGTCTAAGTATCAAAATTTAATGCAATGATATGCCCTTTTAACTTTGTTTTGATCTGTATGACAATAAAGTTTACTTAGACTACTTTGACTTTGGTAAATCACACAATGAGCTTTCCTCCAGTAATCTCCAACTCAGATCAGCCTCAGACTACACACTTTTGCAACAAGGGTGCAGACAGGGCCCTCCTGCTGTAAGATGGCTAGAATAGTGCTCAAATGGTGTAAGAGTACAGTCTATATTCAGTAGCTCTGAATCTAGTCTGTACTATGTACTACTTAAAGCAACAGAACAGCTTCTTTAAAGTGCAGAAAATGCAGTAAAAAGCAGTAAAATGAGGCAGCAAAATGATAAAATATTGTCAGCAAAGTGCAACAAAAGCTCAGAAAAGTACTTATTTGTTTGATTTTAGCAGAGGACACTTTGGATATCAGCAGAATCTCTCTGGATCTCTGACAAAAGTAAACAAACATTGAGCAGCTTTGGTTAGATGATGTGAAGTGGTATTACCTTCTGCACAAAGTGGCAGCTGTTTGAGCAGCTGAAACCAGTTGGAGACTATGGAGTGCATTTTTATAGAAGATTTTAAACTGGAGAGGTTTGTTTTATACAAAACATGGGGAACTGTGTTTGCACAAATCCCTCTGGTCAATAAGATAAATACACAATAAACTTTCCACAAACAATTTCCAACGATGATGGGTTGAATTCATCTCTGTTCCCAACAGAGTGCAAAAAAAACCCAAATGCAAAACAAACTGGTTTTAAGCTCAAATGCAGTAACAAATGGTTTATAACAAAAGTCTGAATTCCTGCAGTATTAGGAATGCTTGGAAATAAGTTCACTAACACTGAGAAATGTTCAACAAAATACAGAAAAAAGTATACAATATAAGAGAACTACAACAACACAAAAAAACTTTGCAAAACTTAGAAACATTTTGACCCAGGAAAACTGTGGAAAACTCAGAACAGCTTTTGCAGTACTAGAAGAGGTTAGGAAATATTAGAATACTGTTAAAACAACCTAAGAGCAGTACAGTAACAATCAGATGGCATTTCTTTAACAAGCGCAGCTTAAAAACAGTAATAAATTCAACCAAATCAATAAATGCAGCACAGAAGTGGTAAATAGCACTGAGGCAGTTAGAGCAAGTGCAGAAAAATACTTATATCAGCTTTGTAGGTCCAGATGGTTTTAGAAGCAATCAAAGTCTTGTAGTCACAGGTGTCCAAGCCAGGCACAGGGAAGCTCTGAATAAATGAGCACAATCTCATAAAAAATTTAACTCTTAATATAACTCTTTTTTAACAGCAGGATGAATGACTTTTATACAGTTAATCCCTCAAGCCAATCAGATAAATACACAATAAACTTTCCACCAGTAGTTTCCATCTTCGATGAGTTTAATTCAGCTCTGTTCCCAACAGTGTGTGAAAGAGCCATATTGATGTAAAACAAACTGGTTTTGAGCTCAAGTACAGTAACAAATGCTTTACAACAAAAGTCAGAATTCCTACAGTATCAGGAATCCTTGAAAATAAGTTCAGTAACCCTGAGAAATCTTTAACAAAATACATAAATAGTGCACAACATAAAAGAGCTACAACAACACAGAAAAACTTTGCAAAACTTAAAAATATTTTGGCAGACTCAGAAGAACTTTGGTAAGCTCTGAACAGCTATAAAAGTACCAGAGGAAGTTAGGAAATATTAGAATACTGTTGTTTTAAGAGCAGTACAGTAACAAACAGATGGCATTTCTTTAACAAGTGCAGCCTGAAAGATAGTGATAAACTTAACCAAATCAATAAATGCAGCAAAGAAGTGGTAAACAGCACTGAGATAGTTAGAGCAAGTATAAAAAAATATATCATTTTATCACCTTTGTAGGTCCAGATGGTTTTGGGCGGCCACGGTGGTGCAGTGGTTAGCATTGCCTTCTCTTCGAGTCTGCATGTGTCCTCCCTGTGTGTGCGGTTTCCTCGGGTGCTCGGTTTCCTCCCACCCCAATTGGCCCTGGGTGGTGGTGTTGTGTGGTGTGCCTTCTGTGGAGGCGCGGGCCTGGGCACGGCAACACCCACAAAACTCCACTGCCATCCATTCACAAGGCGGATCCGGATCGGCTTAATTCCTAACCGAAAAAAAAAAGCCGAAAGAAGAAGAAGAAGAAGAAGTAGGTCCAGATGGTTTTATAAGGAATCCAAGTCTTGTAATAACAGGTGTCCAAGTCAGGCACAGG
The DNA here is from genome assembly GCF_019279795.1 of Protopterus annectens. NCBI lineage: Eukaryota > Metazoa > Chordata > Ceratodontiformes > Protopteridae > Protopterus > Protopterus annectens. The sequence goes on from NC_056744.1 coordinate 812,145,116, forward strand.
GAAGATCTGAATAAAATCCCATTTGTAACACCACATATTGCATTATCAATTAAAGAAAAGATTTGGAAGGGCAGATTTGTGACTGTATTTGAGTTGATTTATGCAGAAAGTACAGAGGCTGGCTCTCTTGTTGCGAAGGACTTCTCTGCAGCTTTGGCTGCCTTGGAAATGAAAAAGTCTGGAGAGTATAGGGCTAGAACTGGGTCCTTGGTGTTGCGTATTTTATAGTGGCAATATTGGAAAAGGATTCTTCACAAGGTTTGCCATTGTTGGCTTATTTATTGCTATGTAAGAAGTTCAGCAATTAAGAGAGGGTTAATGTCTGATTATAGTATGACCAGAGATTTAGAAAATTGAAGGCAATTGATAACATGTTTAAGTGGGAATCAAGGCATGCTGACACTTGGCTCAGGACCATGGCAGATAGATTAAGGGGGAGGTGCAAGTTGTTTTAAGTGACAGTCATGTTAGCGTGGGTAATTGCTGGGCCTTTGATGTTGTACATGCCAAGCTGCCATTTCACAAACAGTTATTCAGTTTGGGGAAATTCACGCTCAGCTATAGTTTGTTGGCATATGGATGGTGTAGGGATAGTGACCACTAGATCTGGCTTGGTAGCAGCAAACAGTAACAGAGGCCAATAACATTTTCATGGAGTCAGAAGCCACTTGCCATTTCAGGGACAATCAGGGAAGGCAGGTTACAAGCTCTACCATTAATGCCAATGTTTTGTCCTGGTTGTTATCAGACTATCCTACATGTGCATAGGTTCATAGGTTCATAGGTGTGTACTAGGCTAATGGCCCTGGAGCCTTTACAAGCCCATAGGATTCCCTGGCATTGTGCCACCCGACCTTTGTTCCCAGTGCCTCTGTCGAGTAGAGCCCCTGGAGTGATCCCCGGGGTGAATTTTCTATTTCCCATCCACTCATCAAGATTTCTCTTGAAGAGGGCCAGTGAGGTGCTCTATGGGAAGTCTATTCCATAGCATGGGCATTCTCTGGGTTATGAACCTGTCACTCCAGCATGTTCTGTTGATTGTGGTAATGAGGTTGAGGTCTGTGGAGTGTATGATGCAGAGGAATTGGGATTTCTTTAGATGTAGCATTTCTAATGGAACTGGGTCAGACATGGCTTTGTAAGCCAAGCAGAGATCATCTCTAAGCAGGCGATATGAGACAGAGAATAGTTGCTTTGTCATAAAAGTTAATTTCAGTTTTTAAATTATTTTTTAGTATAAAGTCAAGGGTTTAGGATAGTTACAAAATTCCTATGAACTTTATGTCAGTTATTGCTTGAGGATGTAGCAAATGCTATGATGCTGAACGAAGTTGAAGCAGGCAGGGTGTTAGGTCCTTTTGAGGTTCTGCCTTTTGACATTTTTCTTTTTTCTGTACTGGGGTTAGTTCCTAAGAAAAAAGAAGGTGAATTTTGGTTGATTTACCATATGTCTCTTCCTGAGGGATATATCACAATGACAGCAAGGAGACATAGGTCAAATAAGCCTCATTGGATAATGCAGTCAGTATTATTAAATGTTTACAGGATCCCTGGCAAGTTATGTTAGACAATGAGGTGGCATTTCATTTGTTATCCATTATAAAAGATCATTGGCCTTTTCTATCTTTATTTATTCACACATTTATTTTCTGGACACTTTGTATCACACTTTATACATATTAAAGGAGAAATTCCACCCAAATATCACGTTTTTCTCTCCAAAAAGTGATTTTCCTTCCCTGTAATACAAACCTAGGCAGTCAACATATAAAAAAAGAATCCTTTGTTAATTATTCCATTTGTTTTATGTCTAAATTAGTTTTTGTTTGATTTTCTTTCCTGAATTTGTCTCTTTATCTGTTACATCACAGAGGCTACTAAGATAGGCAAACTAATCAAGTTAGGTCACTTATTCCATCTACAGAGCCATTAAGAAAATAACGGCTCTTAAACACTGGCATTTAAATGTGTCTAATCAATCACAGATGGCCAGGATCACATCTCAAATAAATAGTGTGGCTTGGAGTCTGAGCAAAAGACTTTTAAGTTTACTTGTCAGATGCAAATGAAGAAAACACAAGTTATACTTATGTAATTTTTTTTCTTATTATAAATTAGTTTTCTTTCTCTTTAATCAAATTTTGAGTGCTACAAAGAAAAAAAAATATTTTCATCTTACTTTTCTTATTTTTTTGTAAGTATTTGATTTTGCATTTTTTCTACACTGTTTTCTGTAAAAGTACATGTTTCTTCTGGTGTTTTGTTATAGAATTTTTGTATTGCATACAGTCTTTTGTTGAGACAGTTTAGTAAGTTGGGGGAGGAAGATTAACATCAAATACTCTAACTCTAGCTACAGCATCAAAAACAGTGAATGTAACACAAACAGTCTCAGCCCAAGTAACATCTGTTAACAAACAGGGGCCTGCCTTACCCCATTAACAGTACATCTTTTCGGCAGCGTACATACAGCAGGGGGGAAATGAAAAGGAAAGCTTCTCAGGAGAATGACAATGGGATAACTTTAAAGAAGATGTGGCAGCCGAGCAACAACCATTAGTTTGGAATACTTCTACAAAAACTTTGTCAGCGGCTGAAGAGAGACTTTTAAATAGAAGTATGACATTTATACCCTCAAGCACAATGGCTATTACTGAAAATATAATTGAACTTAAGACTTTTACATGTAATATTATGTTAAAATGTATGTTTAATTCTAAACAAGATGAAAATCAGGATAATGCTGTGTTTCATAAAAAAGTTGTTTTATTCCTAAAAATAATGCCACAATAGAAACTTTTGAGAGAATGTGTGAAAAGGAAATTTATAAACTATATGATAACAGAGTGGCTGGGAAAAAGTTTGTTAACTTGGATAGAGAAGAGAGTGAAGCACTAAATAGTTTATAGCATGACATGCAACTAATAATTAGACCTGCTGACAAAGGAGGGCCATTGGTTGTTATGGATAGAAGTTATTATAAACAAACAATGGAAGCTATGTTAAATGATATGACTATATATGAAAAGATAGATGTGGGACAACTAGATAAATGTATTATGAACATTAATGACACCATTTATAACCATTTACAATGTTGCATTATAATACAAGATTTATTTGAATATTTTTTAGTCAAGGAACCTCGTATACACATTATCCATGGAACTCCAAAAATACATAAGTACCCCACACAACCACCCATGTCACCTATAGTCACAGGGAGGAGATGGTGCACTGGAACCCCTTTCATTATTTGTGGAAAAACCTCTTAAACCTGTGTTAAGTAGAAATAGGTATGTGTTACATGACAAAAAACAGTTTTTGGGAGATCTGTACCAATTCCTAAACTCTAGGGAGAGTAGGGATAGGTATCTATTAGTGACATTGGATGTCCAATCTCTATTTACAGTCATACCTAATGAACAAGAAGTAGATATGCTTAGACAGTACTTAATGAATGATGGACAATTGGAACCCAAATTTATAGATTTATTATCCCTGTTGGTGGAACTCATATTAGAGAATACAATTTTCTTATTTGACCATATACTATACAGACTAGATGGCGTAGCTATGTGCCAATAGCTATGCCAATATTGTCATGGCTCAATGGGAGAAGCACCATCTACTAGGTTTTGAAACTTGAGGAAGCATAGCATTCTATCATAGGTTTGCAGATGACCTTTTCCTTTTATGGGAGGGGGACTCTGCAGCTATACAATAGTTTATTCATAATGTTAATAGTAGCACTAACTTCTTGAAATTCACCATGAATAAGGCTTATGACACAAGAGACTTCCTGGATATAAGGATTAGTCAGGACCTGGGAGGCAATTTTAACACACAGATATATAGGAAAGGATTTTACAGAAATATCTATCTTCACAGGCATATATTTAAAAATATCATAAAAGGACAGGGGCTGAGAACCTCTAGGTTGACTACAAATGAATGTCTATGGTTCCAAGGCTTCAGGAGACTATAGGAAAGCCTTATTTTTTCAGAATAGAGGGCAATAGCACCATCTGGTAAGGAACAAGCTACCCCTAGGTCAATGAGAATACCCATTACCTATTCAAGTAATGTGAATCTCATGCAAGAAATTTATAGGAAGAACTGGGCAGTATCATGCTCTGAAGATGGAATTAGACAGATCATGGGAGATAACCCCACCTTTCCCTATAAAAACAAAAAATCTTTAAAAAGGTTATTATGTCACCCCAGGCACTCACTAGATAATTCCTTTAATAGAAATAGAGGTACTTTTCCCTGTTCCAACTGTACTTTTTGTCATTACATCAATAGCAGTAAATGTGTTCACCCTGATACAGGGAAGACAATAGAGTTTAGAGTATCTGCTGATTGTAACACCAGAAATCTTGTTTATCTGGCACATTGTATAGTATGTTCTTTATATTATATAAGCAAAACCAACTGTATGTTAAAGCAAAGGATGAGAGAACATATTTATGATATACACAGGGGGGCAGATAATAATGCTTTGGCAAAACACATGGCCAAGCATGATAGTACACATACATTTAGATTTGTGGTTATAGAAACAGTTAGAAATAATGAAAGGAGAGGGGGGTGTTGCCAATAGGACAGAAGTGGCTGAGATAATCAGGATGAGAGCTACACTGGGGAAGTGGCTCAATGATAAGGCTTCCATAAATCCAGTTTTACAGAAAAGGAAGGTAGTAAGATGACAATTTATATCTATGTTTTTAAATTTTAATTGCCTTGTTAATGATTTTAATTAACTGTCAATTACACAGGAGTTTTTATTGGTTGGAATATATTTTAAATACTAAAGTAAAGAGATGTGTTGTCTGATGAAGCGGCAAAATTTGTCGCAAAAGTACTCACCATTAAAAGTTTCTTTTTTTCTGGATACTGGCTGTGGTTTGGTTCTACTATATTTTTCAGTACATTGTCAGATTTCTTGTACTTGAACACTGAACTACAGATGTTACTTTGAAAAGAACAATTAACTCAGCTATATTTTCAAGCCTGTCATTCAAATACTTCTTAAAATGCTGTGTCAGAAATGACCACTAATGAAAATCAAAGGAAGCAAAGTAAATAAACATGTCGACTTATTCTGACAGTCAAACGTAGGCAGTCACAGTACTGTTGTAAGCTGATGAAAGAGGAAAAATCAGAGTTGTCACTCGTCCTTCTCTAACATTAATGACAAGCAGGTGGGGGGTTTCATTTAGATTCTTTAATACATAGAAACACATCAGAATGGATAGCAGCATCATAAAGTATGAACAAACTAGTTAACAGACAGACCTTACATACATACATGCTTACATCTCAACAGCTAACTACAAAATGGCAGTCAGGCTTGCACGTGCTCAGTAGTTATACACTTGTGCAAGCCCTTAGATAGCTTCTTAAAGGTACAAACACACCTATTGATCTACATCCCCCCTCTTAAAAAGATTGCCCTTTGTAAAAATAATATCACCATTAGACATGCATTACTATATACATTAGAAACAAAACACAATGTTCATGTCCAAGTTGCTTCATATCTGCTACAGGGTTTAGAGATGTGACCATATCTCATAACATAACAGTTTGGACCAAATTTAGCAATAGGGACAGCCTGCGGTGCACAACGCATATCAGAAACTTCTGGATTCATCACAGGAATGGGAATGTCCTCTGGAACTTCCTCAGGAATTGGAACAATGGACAACTCACTTTGAGATAAAGAGTCTTTCTCAGAGGCTATTTGCTATGATATAGGCTCAGACAATGGTCTCAAATGCTTCTGATTCTGCCTAAACTCTACTCCTTGTGATTACACAATGTACAGTTTTGGTTCTGGGCAAATACTCTTCATGACATCGATGTGATCATAACCTTTGGATGTTTGCATCCTTACCACTTCTCCTTCTCATAATGGATTGAGTGGTTTTCTGGTCTTACTGTAGTAGGACTTCTGGGTTCAGAGCTTCTTCAACAAATTAACTTTCACTGATCTGTTGCTCTTGACACATGGAGCCAACAACTGACTACTGATTGGTAATGTGGTTGTGGTTTATCTCGACAGAAGTCTTTGAGCAGGTGAACCAAGATGTTTAATTCAAGGAACATTTCTGAGATTCAAAAGAGTCAGGAAAATATCACTATTATCTCATTTTGACTTTTCTAGTAACTACTTTGCACTTCGAATTGCACGTTCTGCCAAATCATTGGACTGCGTGTACTCTGGAATGCTTGTGACATGAGTAAAGTCCCATTCTTCTGCAAATCTTTTGAACTGTTGGCTTGTAAACTGTGTGCCATTGTCAGAAATAACTTTGAGTGGACTACCATGTACAGCAAAATGACGCTTCATCTTAGTAATGACAGTACTGGATGCTAGGTTGGGAAGCAGGTCAATCTTGAACCAGTTGGAGTAAGAGTCTACTAACACCAAATAATTCAAGAAAATATAAATACCTTACAACGGTTAGCTGCACAAAACCAAACAGTCAACAGGTAAAAAACAAGAAAAGTGCACTTCCACGGCTGATAAAAGCTGAAATTCCAGATCCAATGTAATCAAAAAAATTTAATGAAAAAGATGAGCGTTTTCACAATTCAAACAATTGCTTCTTCGGATCACAAAAAGCCCAGAAAAACACAGGTTTAAATACTCCATCAATTAACAACAATTAGTCATGTGATATGTAAAACAGTAGTGAATGTGCTCAGGAAGAGAGCTATTTAAAAAGACAACCACAGTAAAAAACAGCCTTCATAAAAACATGTATAAACAAGATACATAAAAACTGTTAAAAATTCTGCAACACTCCAAATGACCTGAAAATCTAGATATATTTATATATATATATTTTTATATATCTTTTATATATATTATGTTAACTAATGTAGTATAAATATTATATAAAATTACTTTCTCAAACCCCTGTTCTTTAATTCTGGTTTCAGGGGAACTACGTCATTTAGACCGGAGCCTTTATGCACTCTGAGTCTAAGAATCCATCTAATTTCATTGCGTTCAGTGTTATTAATAATATCACCTAATCTCATATCAGTCCTGGTAACCTCCAATACCTGAAAAGCAAATTTATGCTGATCCCTTCCTGTGCTACATGTTTAGCAAGTGCACTGTACTCTAATCTTTTACTAATACAATATAAATGGTCTCTTATCCATTCACAGAGACGTCTGTTGGTCTTGCCAACATAAAATTTTCTACATGTCATACACTTAGCTAAATATACTAGATTTTTGGTGTTACAATCTGCTTTAACATAAAGCATGAACTTATGCCCAGAGTCAGGATGTATAAAGCTTGGATCTTCATTTATACTGGTACAAAAATTACAAGCCCTACATCTCTTAGTGCCAGTCAATATATGGTTCATATCTTGCCCTTCATATTTAGGGTAATATAACTGTCTTCTTAAAGATTTTTTATTCCTGTAAACAAAAGAGGGCTTAGTTCCAAGAATCCCAGCTGTATGTATATATATATTCAGGTCATTTAGAGTGTTGTATAATTTTTAACAGTTTTTATGTATCTTATTTATACATGTTTTTTATAAAGGATGTTTTTTACTGTGGTTGTCTTTATAAATAGCTCTCTTTCTGAGCACATTCACTACTGTTTTACATATCAAATGACTAATTACTGAAAATTGATGGAGTATTTAAACCTGTGTTTCTTTTGGTCTTTTTGTGATCTGAAGAAGCAATTGTTTGAATTGTGAAAGCGCTCATCTTTTTCATTACATTTTTTTATTACATTGGATCTGGAATTTCATCTTTTTCAGCCGTGTTCCTGCACTTTTCTTATTTTTTACCTGTTAACACCAAATAATGTTGACCATTCCACTCAAACATATCAGTGGCTACTGTCGAACAAGGTAGTTCTGGAATTTGTTTTAGCTGAAGTGGTCTCCTCTGTTGATGTGGCTTTGTACTATTACACTGAAGAAGATGAATGTGCTCTCTGAATGTCTTGTGACATAGAAGGCCAAAATACTAACCCTCTCTCCCTTCTTTTGGTAGATTTGGTTCCTGGGTGACCATGATACAAGCTAGTAATATACTCTGGTTGCAAGGACTTTGGAACAATTACTTTCAGACTTTTCATTATAATGCCTTTGTCAGACAAAATCTCATCTCTGTATGAAAAATAAGGTTGCACATCTTGAGGTAAACTAGATTGCTTTGAACATCCTTGTTTGATAAAGTGGTTGAGCCTTTGTAAAACTGGATCTGTAGCCGTGTGATCTTTCAGCTCGTCAACACATGTGGAAGAATAATTTCTCACTTCCATGACTTCAAAATCAAGACTCTTATTCTCGTGCTGTTCTATGGTGTTTCTGAGTGATCTAGATAATGTATCACCTAGATAAAGATGTTTGCCTTTCTTGAAGACAAGATTGAAATTATAATTTTGCAATCTCAGCATCATGCGTTGCAGTTGGGCTAGAGCTGAATACATAAGCTTTCTCAAGATAGTGACCAGAGGTTGGTGGTCTGTTTCGATCTGGATTAGTCTACCATAAACATAATCTTGGAACTTTGAACATGCAAACACAGTTGTCAAAAGCTCTTTCTCAATCTGGGCATACTGAATTTCAGGTTGGGTAATAGTTCTCGATGCATAGACAACAGGTTGATCCTCTTGTAGAATGACTGCACCAAGACCAAATTTTGAATCATCACAGGAATGTGTAACCAGTTTGTGAACATCATAGTATCTGAGAGTTGGTGGACTAGCCATTCTCTGTTTCAGGATATCGAATGCTCTTTGGTGTTGCCCTAACCAAGACCAGGAGACAACTTTACTTGTCAACTCTCTAAGCAGTGCTGAAAGTTGGATCAAATCTGGAATTAACTTGCCTAGGTAGTTGACCATGCTAAGAAAACATTGCGGGGCCTGAACATTGTCTGGAGAGTGCATCTCAATAATGGCTGTTTGCTTTGAAGGGTCTGGTCATAGGTCTGTACTGGTAAATAAATGACCAACATAAGTAACCTTCTGTAGCCTGAATTTGCATTTCTGTGGGTGAGGTTAAGATTCATGTGGCATTTGGTATTAAGGCTGTGACTTCTTTGATGACTGTGTGCATTAGATTATCAGGTCTTTTTAGTGCTTTGTATAAATCTTGTGAATCAATACATATTCTGATGTCATCTGAGCTTTTCCTATGAGCTACCACCATGGAAGATATCCATTCAGTTGGAGTTTCAACTAGACAAATCACACCTTGTCGCACCATTTTATCTAACTCAGCCTTCACTCTGTCCTGCATGGCTATTGAAACTTTACGTGCTGGCCGAATAACTGGACTTACCTTTGGGTCTAACTTCAGGGAGTACACAACTGGAAGTTTTACTAGTTTGTCTTTGAAAAGATCAGCATGAGGAGAAAAAACATACTGGGCAAAATTAGAGTAGTGGTCTTTTAAGCTAACATGGATGACTTTTTTATTAAATGAAAGCAGTCCCATTTTTCAACTGTCTCTGAGCCCTAAGAGAGACTGGACATGCCTCTTGACCACATAAAATAGTAAGTCGTAGCTTCTTCCAACAGAGTAACATGAAAGCATTACTGAACCATAATTTTGAATTTCTTCACCTCCATAAGCAACAAGCTTTACACACCTTGCCAAATCAAGCCTTTCACCTTTACACACTCTAGCAAATGTTTCTGCTGACATAGCATTGCGCTTGAAGCCTGTGTCAACTTTAAGCTCTGTGGGTTTGCCATTTATCTGAACAGTATAAAATACTTCATTCTTTGCCCTTAAATCTACTGCATTGACTGTTTCATAAAGCACTGACACATCATCAACATAAAGAGTAGGGCTGCAACTGTATCACTGATTAACTCATTTCTTAAAATGTTTCGTTTTAATAAAAGAATATGGGCCTTTTGATTTATAAAACCTGTTAAAATGATTCCATTTGTTACATTTGTGGCAATGTTGACCAAAAGCTAAAGATTTTTCCTTTTTAGATTTATGACTTCCACCACAATTATGATAGTTGCCAATGAAACTGGGTGGAGGCCCATGCTTTGGGTTTGCTGACTCACTTTTATGCTTCACTGAGATTGTGTGAGCTCTGGAATTTACTGGAAAGTTCTGGGGTTTACCAGTGAGTGGTGCAGGGGCTACAGTTGCTGCCAAGTGCTTGGGCCTGTTTCTTTTAACCACATGCTGCATATTATCAATGTGATCTTTATCACTGTACCTTCTAGAACTGTTCTCATTTGTAAGCATATTTGTGTGCTTTTCTGTGAGCTCATACATCTGAAAAACCTAAATGGCCTTACCTTATTCAAAGTTAAATCACTGTCACAAAGCAAACTCTTTCTCACAGCATCATCGTTAATACCACATACAAGTCTGGCCTTTCTCAACTCATCCCTTAAATCACCAAATCTGCATGTTTTAGCCTTATTTCTCAGGTCGGTTATATATGCTGCAAAAGTTTCACCAGACTTTTAATCCCTGGTGTAAAATAAGTGCCTTTCCATTGTAACATTTGTCTGGGGATTATACATTTCTCTAAATTTACATTTTAAGCACCCAGGGTTCTCCCTTGACTCAGCCAGTACAATAATATGACAGTTTTCCCCCTCTCCTGTATAGATAGCAGGTGCATACACAAATGAACATTCCCTTTCTATGACTGCTGACCCAGCAAAATTAAGCAGAACAGATGCCTCTGTATGGTCATCTTTATCAGAAAATGCAGCCTGTATTAAAATGTTATACTCTTGCTCAAACAATCTCCAGTTATCAGCAATATTACTGTCAAACACAAATGCACTGGGTTTTTGAAATCTGTCTGCCATACCCACAAAGTATACACAAACACAGTGAAAATATTGTCCTGCTAATTATGTATAAACTGTTCTGTGAACTTGCAATAATATTCAAATGCATAATAAACTCTTCAAAATACTTTATTTTGTGAAATAAGCTCTGGAATGGGTATATTATATGAAATAGCTTTACTGTAACACTGCACAAACATGCAAACACTTTATACACTTCTGATAACTCAAATATCTTTGCTTAATGCAAAATTACATGCTTTGTGAAAATGTGGTCATTTCCCCTTAATTTATTAGTTTTATGCAATTTATTCAAACATTTTCTTGAATATCATTTTATGCAAATTATTCAAACATTTTCTGTAGTAATTTGAATATTTTTATCAATATCGTACATATAGGTTTATGTGAATATCATTCAGAATGTTCTGTATGCCCCATTTCATATTATGTGAAAAGAAATGGTACTGAGCAAATTTTAACACCTGAAATTCATTTCTAACCTGTTTTGTAAATTTGCACATTTTAGGGTGACCAACTCCTATGTATTCCACCAGTTCTATGCAAGTGCCTTGAGTCATTTTAACCATGCCGCCTCTAACTTCATGCCCTTTGAATATGCTGGTTCTCACTCCATTTCCTTTAGACATGCCACTTCTGGCACCATGTCACTCATCCTCTAACAGTAATGACAAGCAGGTGGGGGGGGTTGTTCAGATACTTTAATACATAGAAACACATCAGGATGGATGGCAGCATCATAAAGTATGAACAAACTAGTTAACAGACAGACCTTATATACATACATGCTTACATCTCGAGAGCTAACTACAAAATGGCAGTCAAACACACACATGCTCAGTATTTATACACTTGTGCAAGCCCTTGGATAGCTTCTTAAAGGTACATACACACATTTTGATCCAAAAGAGTCAATGATCTTCTCATCCTAGGAATTCCTATCTGCCCCTCTAAAATGACACCAGGAAGATGAAGACATTGACTGGAAAACAAAATCATTCTTCCCATGGCAGCCCATTTGAGCCCATTTTAGTGTACAACAAATTAGAAAATTATAATAATGACTAACATTGATGCATATACATTTTTTTAGTTTTTGGGTGAGGTTCACCATTAATAAAAGACTTTAGATGTTTATTGTGTAACTATATTTAAGCACCATTTCATCCCCCATCCTTTTCACCATAACTATTTCTTTGTAACACATATTACTTCATCATCTTTACTTTTGTTATACAGCAATTCTTCACCTATTTTTTCATAAACACTAAATAGAAATAAATAAAGTTTAACCCCATTTTACAATTTCTTTTTCACTTTCAACCTTATATTTCTCATACAGCACCATATCCATAACAATGTTTAAGTACTTTTCAGTCATATGCATCTTTGAATAATGTCCAAAAACAACCTTCATTTTCTTACATTCCAAAACAAAATGTGGTGATATTTTTTAGTATTAAAACTATTACACACTATTTATTCTATTATTTTATGTTTCATGTTACTTTTCACTGGCAAATTGTCCAATAATTAATGCCATAGAAAATTGCTGGCTTCAAAAACTATTAAAATCATTCCTGCCTTTTCCTTATTGCTTTCTTTTTTATCTGCTTTTTTCCCCAAGGATTAATATAATAGTTCCCTTTCATTATGTTTTCTACCATTATTTCCTGTCCATTTCTACATCATTTATACCATTTCCATGCCTTTGTTTTACTTTCATTTTCCTTGTCTTCCAAACATTTTGTTTCTCTTTTCCTTTATTCATCCCTACTTATCTTCATGCCTTTGTATTTTTTAAATTTCTTAGCATTGTCTTTTGATGTTAAAAATGGATTTATTAAATTCAAGCCCCAACTTCCTTTTTTACATTATAAACTATCCCTCTTTTGATTGGCTGCAGTCTCATTTCTCACAAAAAAGAATACAACAATTCAGTTTCCATACAGCTTAGAAACATATATATTCCATATATACATGCTAGCTTTCCTAAAATATATGTATTTAACATATAGGGCCTTTTTCTTAGGGACAGCTAAAATGGCCTCCACCAATCTGTCTACTTTCAATTTTTTTAGAATGTCTCTCCATTGTTCTTTCACTGTTTGTTCCCTTCCAGATGTGACTGCTAGAACATCAATTTTACTTCTGATAAAATAAATTCCTGTCATTCTTACCATATCTGTAACCCCTTTACATTTTGACTTATTTAACTGTAATCCTACTGTACCCAAAATGTTTTCTGTTCCATAAAACATCTCTTTCATCCAATATTTGTTCTTAGCTACTAAAAACAAATCATCTGCTTAGGTTAAAATTAATGATAACTTTATCCTTTCTTTAACTACCCTTCTATCATCCTCTAACCTTCATCTATATGTTTGAATAACTGCATTCATTACCATTACACTCTCATGCACAATGGACGGCCCTGCTTTACTGCTATTCCCTGTCTTATCTATTTTCCTTTCCTTCTATTCACCACCACAGACACACAAGAGGTTGAATAAATTGTCCTCACTATCTTTCTTATTTTTTCTACCTTGTATTCTTTTAAAATGTTGACATTTTTCTCATTATCAGTACTTGCAAATACTGTTACTTTTCCTTCTCTGTCCCCATCTATACACTCAAACACTTCTTTAATCATCATTTCATTTATTATTTACTATTTATCCTACACACCTCTTCACCCAGTTCTCCTTTCAAGAAATCTATCATTCTTTGTTGAATAATCTTCATAAATATTTTATAGACAACATTTCCCAACATAATTAGTCTCTGCTTTTTTTTATTTCTTCCCTTCCCCTTTTTCCATATAAATTATATAACACCTTATCAATCTCTTCTTCTTTTAAACCTTTGTCTATTCATTCAAAATTTCATGAAAAACATAATTTTCATTATCTGACATCTTTTTAAATAAAAACGATATCCTAATTCATGTTGACCTGGCACAGATTATTCCTTAACTTACTTTATACCATATTTCTTCATAAGTAAGACCTGACCAGAGAATAAGGCCTAGCATGGTTTTCCAGGGTGGTCATGATGTAAGCCCTACCCCAAAAATAAGCCCCAGTTAAGATCGTCAGTAACAAACGATGGACATTTTGAATTATAAAATAATATTATTGACACGCATTGACTGAGGTTATCATACTCTGCTTGCCATTTTTGGACCATTCGGACACCCAACTTCTTCCCTTTGCAGAAAGTCATAAGATTCTTTCCCTGGGAGTACTCCACAATTCTTACTGTAACCCTAATCATCACTCACACTTGACGGTTGAGATCCTTGGCCCATAAACCCTGGCAGGTGTACTTTGATTGGTCAAATACAGACAACGCGCATAAAGTGTACGCACTTGATAATGAATGGCTGTGGTTGTGCCTTCTTAACCGTCGCCATTTTGTTTTACTACTCCAGTCTTGTAAGTCTTCAAATAACCCCCCCCCCCCAGACAAGATGAGTGCAAAAAGAAAGAGCTATTCCATCAAGTACAAGAAAGGAATCATGGAGGACTCCCAGGGAAAAAAATCTGATGGCTTTCTGCAAAGAGAAGAAGTTAGATCTCTGAATGGTCCGAAAATGGTGTGCAGTGTATGATAACCTCAGTCAACAGGCTGATGAGGGAAATGTTAAGAAGTGCAAGTGTGGATCAGTTCAGCAACCATTATTTCCTAAGCTGGAAGACATCATCTGTGAATGGATTGCTAACAAGAGAGCAAAGGCTTTGTTTGTGCACAGGGCTGATAGTCAAGCATTTCCCCTTGCAATGGCATCACAGTCACAGTTAGAAATACCCCAGAAGAATTCAAAGCATCACAACACTGGCTGGATGGCTTCCTTCAGTGATATGAACTGTCTCTAAGAAGATCAACAACACTGTTCAAGCTGGAAGATACTGAAGTTATTAAATGTGCACTTGCGTTCAAGTCCTTTGTTGATGGCATCGACTTTTCTAAATGCCAACTCTCCAACATGATTCCTATGGATGAAACTGCAGTGTTTATGGGCCAAGGATCTCAAACAACAATTGATCAGCGGGGTGCCTCATCAATCTACATTCCCTCCACTGGTTACGAAAGTGCACGTGTTACCTGTATTTTGGCAAGAAAACCTCACCTCTAATCATTAGTAAGGGCAAGAAAGATAAGATTGAATGTGTTTCAGGCATTTACATTCTTGAAACTGAAAAAGCCTGGTGCACACAAGCAGTGGGTCGATGTAATGCTGCCACTTGTTTTGCGAGGTGGCGAAAGAGGTCTGCTAGTCTGAGATTCAGCCAGAACTCACCGCGCTAAAGACATGAAGGAATTCCTTGCATGGAGAAGAATAGATCAAATAATGATTCCCGCAGGAATGACTGCCACTCTCCAGACTCTTGATATTGCAATAAAAAAGCCATTCAAGGACCATTTGTGCATGGAACTCAATGACTACATTGCAAATAGAATGGAGAGAAATCAGCATGTAAACTTTGTGAAGCCTAGCCTGCAAGAGGTCATGACTTGGGTGAAATATTCATGGGATAAAATCACTGACAGCTGTGTTGCCAATGCACTACAAGCAGGCTACTTGGACAAGCAGTGCTCATTTAAGGAGAGCTCAATTGCTAGGTATGACATATTGGGGCCAATGGTTCTACAGGAAATGGAGTTGCAAGAAATTCAGGCTGGAATTCAGGGGTTGGAGACTTATGATAATGTTCCAGAAGAAGATGACATGACTGTATTTGAATAGCTTTTCCATTATCGGGGCAACAGAATGGATTGCTTCTGCTTTCAGTTTTATTCCCCTCCTCCAATACACATGTATTGAAATTTTTCTGCACTTTCTGTTAAGCATGAAATATTGCACTGTGAAAGCCAAGGTGTAGATATTCTTGAAATGTTTGTTGCACTGTTTATGTAGCATTCTAACACAACTGTTAATGCGTTACTTAGAACTGTTGTCCAATAACAGAAAAGTACCAAATAAATGTATATTTGTGTACATGAATAAATGTCGATTTTTGTACATGAGTAAATGTCGATTTCTGTCCATGAATAAATGTCGATTTTTGTACATGAGTAAATGTCGATTTCTGTCCATGAATAAATGTCGATTTTTGTACATGAGTAAATGTTGATTTCTGTCCATGAATAAATGTCGATTTTTGTACATGAGTAAATGAATAAATGTAGATTGTTGTATGGGGGAGGTAAATAAGGCATCCCTGATAATAAGCCTTAATGTGTATTTCACTGGGGGAAAGAGTATAAGACCCTGTCTTATTTTCAGGGAACTATGGTAGTATCCTCTAACTCTTTCCTCTAAATTCCATTATTCCATTTCTTCCACTGCCTCCTTATTCATCTCCTTTACTTTCCATGCACATACTGTTACATTCTTTTTCACATATATATTCTATGCTTACCTTTCAACTCACTTGTTTACATTTTAACTGCCCTTTTTCATCCTTCATTACATTCATTTTTCTCCCATTATATCTCATTTTTTACCTAAAAGTGGAGAAACTTCTTAATTTCTCCTTTCATATAGTACTTTTGTCTAAATACCATTCTTCCATTTTTTTCATTATTATAGTTACATAATTCAAGACTTCCCCTTGCCCCTTTATCTGCTATTCTATCACAAATTTATTTTTGTTTATTATGTCATTTACTGCCTCTGTTGCTCTCTCTCTCTCTCTAATTTTAAACATATATATTTTTAAGTTTTCTTTATACACATTCTCCACTTTTTCAAACTGCCACAAAAAAGGCTTCATTGTCAACGTGATCTTCCCACAACTGTTCTCTTTTTTAAACACATTCTACACATTTTCCTCTCAGTCTTTTCAACCCTTTTTACTTCTTTTATTATATTGTCATTCTCACCTATTATTGCCCATACAGCCCCATGATCTGAATGTCCAAACTCCCCACTCTGCCCACACTTTCTGTTTCTCCAGTCCTGGATTAAATGTGGCCCATCCACACAAAAATATGCTTTCAGCTGCCCACAGTATTTAACACTCCCTCTTTCCTCATTTATTATTATCATATTAGACAAATGCTGAAATGTGTTATTTTCAGTATTTAAAGCTACATAAATGTCCCACTACCCAGTTCATGTTTTTTTGTCATCCAGAACTTTTCTAATATCTTACACATCTTGAGATAAGCTTACAAAAAACATTTAATTCATTTTCTTCTATCTTAGTTGTTCTAAATTGTAACAAGTTTCTTTTTAACTGTGCATTTAAATTTTGATAATTATTGCCCTTCAAGGAGATATATTACTTTTCCTTTCACATTTATTAAATATTTTTCTGCTAATGCAAATGTTTCAAATCTTATTTCACTGAAAGGTTAAGTTTATATATGTATAAATGCCTTAATATCTCCTAAGGGCATAAAAAACATTGTCTTAAACACAGTGCCTGTTTTTTTGTTGTTAATATTTTGGTTTTGCCCTCACCACAGACCTTTTCTTCCAACTCTCAAAAGCACCAGGCTGTCTACTCTGTACCTGCACAGCTTTTTGTCTGCATCTTTTATTGGAACCTGTTCTGCTGCATACAGCTTTATTCCAAAACACTGCTGTCAGTCTTTTTCTGTTTACCACTATCTGTTCCATCTTCATGCAGCCCAATGCAGGGTACACCCTTAAAACCCATTACTCCACTGAGCAGATGTGCCCCCTATGTATCTGCACCATTGTTGACTGCACCCTTTTGTCTTTCTGTCATCTTCTCATTGACAAATATGTTGTCCATTACTGCACTTCACTGCATGGCCTCTGATTCTTCTGCTTCTGCTTCATTCGTCATTTTTTAAAACAGCATAATCCAGACATCGTGATGCCATGATATTCAAAAGCATCTTTTTTCCTTCTGAATTACTGTTCCTATTTTCTCTTTTTCAAGCTCATCTCCAATCACAGCCTACATCTTAGATTCAGTGATCAAGTAATAGAGGTTGCTTTATTTATACATACATTATCTATATATTTTTGCAACCCATATCCATCTTTTTACATCATTTTGACAATTTCTTCATCAGTAATACAACACAATTTTTGTATATACTTTTTTAAATTCCTATGTCCTTAATTTCCATCTCTCCTCCTCAATGCTTTTTCCATAACCGTTTTCTTATTTCTGCAAACAAATTATCACCTCTTCTGTTTTTGTTTTACAATAGTCTTTCACGCCTTCTTTTCCATAATACCCGGATTGTATCTAATAATATTTTACCCATCTATTAATTTCCTCTTTCCCTCCCTTTTCATATTCACTATATAATATAATTTCTATATTACTTTCCCTGAAATGTTCCCAACTATATACATTTTAAACTTTTTTCAAAAAGGCTTATTCATTTTATATTCCAAAAAAAAGACAATGTTTTGCAGTTTCCACAATGTTGCTATCATAGCACATTATTTCTTCTTTTACTTTTATATTTCATATTTCCCTTAATAGGTAACTTGTTAACCCAATTCTCCACAGAAGTCCCCAGCTGCCTAGAAAGCTTAAAACCGTTTCCTTTTTTTTTTTTACTTTATTGCATCTCTATCATCATCAGAGAAATATACAAGAAAAATATTCCATAGTAATTTTAAACCACTCAATCCTTTTCTCATTGCATTCAATTATTAATTCCATAAGTTTACCTTATTTACATATACATTTCTTTTAATAATCTTTTTTAATCCCCTATTTTAGTTTTAACTTATTTCTGTCTGTTCATATCTCTAATATAATAAATTTTCCACCATTTTAATTTCCCCAAATAAGTGTATTGATGTTTATATATATATATATATATATATATATATATATATATATATATATATATATATATATATATATATATATAGATCTATGTCAGTAGATTGAACTGTTACAAGTTCAAACCACATATGGCCAAGACCATATGTTCAAACTCGTAAAAGTTTGAACACTGAAATAAAAGCACATAAAACAAAAAAATACAAAACTAAACATCTATAGCAGGGGGGCTACACCCCCCTGCACCCCCCTCACCCCCCTTACTTAACTATACCAACTCCGAGATCACACTGCATTGTGGAAATGGGAAATCTTCCCTTTCCGCTCTGTACGGAAATCTCCATTCAATCCGATCAAATTTTTACAAGTTCGAACATATGGTCTCGGCCATATGTGGTTCATACTTGTAAATGTCCAATCGACTGAAGGGGGACCCATATATATATATATATATATATATATATATATATATATATAGATGGATCTACTTTAGCTTATCGAAATTTCAATTCACCAAACTTTAAATTCACAAGACAACTACACCGAAAACCTACTTTAATGAATGATCAGATCACCAGAATTTTTCTCTGGGAAAGAAGGTAGTAGTCCAACATCACCAAACAAACACACTGAAGCATATCGAACCTTCACCCCCACAACAAGATATACCAATTCCAAAATCACAGTATATTGAGGAAAAGGGCAAATTTCCCCATGTTTGCAAACTGAATCCTTTCCCAGTGTAAAATTTTGGTAATGTGACCATTCGTTGAAGTAAGTTTTTGGTGTAGTCGTCTCATAAATTTGAAGTTCGGTGACCTGAAATTTCAATAAGTTAAAGGGGACCTATATATATATATATATATATATATATATATATATATATATATATATATATATAAATATGGGAGCCCTTCACTTGTTCGAACTTTCAAATGTTTGAAACTCATATGGCTGACACCATATGAGTGAACGTTTGAAAGGCCGACAAATGATAGCGGAGATCCCGCTACAGTACGGGACTGGTAGATTCTCCTTTTCTGTACTGTAGTCTGATCTCAGAGTGAGAATATTTATGTAGCAGGGGGCATGGGGGTGTACGGGGGGCCCTGCATAACACAGTCTTACTGTGTATGCAGGTAGGTAAATGGTGCTATTTCATAATGTTGATCTTTTGGAATGTCGATCATATGGTGTCAGCCAAATGAAAGTCAACATTCTGAATGGTCAACATTTTTATATATATATATATATATATATATATATATATATATATATATATATATATATATATATACACACACACACACACACACACATATATATATATATATATATATATATATATATATACATATATATATATATATATATATATATATATATATATATATGTGTGTGTGTGTGTGTGTGTGTGTGTGTATGTATATTTCAGACCTATCTGCATTTTATTGTTTATTATTTGTGATTCCTCTTTTAAAAGGATTCAGCCCTGAGCTCCATATAAAACATAAAAATATTTCTAGCAATTCTTCTATTTTTTTGGAACTATCTAAACTGCCCAAACATAGGTAGGTTCCCCAAAGTGTTGGTATTTACTATATACACCTTTTTATTAAGTGGTAAATTAAACTTTTCAATCACTGATTCAGGATGTTTTCATATTCTTAACCCTGAATATATTAATTTCCTTATTATTTTAATGGATTTCATTAATCTGCTTTATTTCACCAAACCTTTACATTTTCCTTTATTCAGTTGTAAGCCTACCTTTTTAATAACTTTTCAATTCTTATATCATTTCCATTCATCCATCTTCTATTTTTTGCTACAATAACCAAATCATCTGCATTAGGCAGACAAACTGACATCTCATTTTTTCTTTCCCATCTTCTCACATACTTCATCCATTTCTGACATAAAAATCTGAATAATTGCATTTATTACTAGAACAAAAAATATATCGATTTAAGTGAATGCCCTGTTTAACTCTCTTTCTTACTTTGATCCTTTTTGCCATATATCCATTACCATTACTTTCATCCATGAATGTTCATAACAGGGTTTTATAATGTCCACTTTTCTTTTTTTTTTATAAACACTTTTATTGAATTATCACTTGTGACACAGTCAAATTTACATTTATACTAAAGTAATCAAACTATATTAACAAATTAACATTAACAAACATTATAATTCACATAAATCGCTATATATCATATAACCTAAGCAACATTACAGAAATTATTCAGTTCCTGTCCCCTTTTTTTACAATTCTTGTACATATTCCATATGCTTCCAAAATTACCCACATTGTCTCATAACATATCTATCAAATCCCCTTTCTGCATCACATCTAACCAATCTTAATGCATTTTTTCCTATCAAGATCATTCTTATTTTTCCTTTCCTACTGTTAATATTTCCTTTACTTCTCTGTCTTTCACACACAACACATTTTCTTTTACTTCATTTAACACATTCTGCCTCCTTTTTTGTATTATTTTTATAATTAGTATTCCCTAATGTTATAGGACTCCCATTTTTATATCTTTCCCTTTGTCTTTTTCCATGTAAATGTATTAACCCACTGCATATATCTTTCTGCATTGTGCCTTTTTCTAACCATTCATTTAATACTTTATAGAAATACTCATAACTTAGTCCAATTAATCCTGGTTCTGACTCTTTTCTCCATTCTTTTATCAGTTCCTGCATTTCTGCAATAGTAATTACCTTTTCCATTTCTGCCTTAATACCTTCAGAAATGTTTTAACACATTTTACCTATAAATGTTTCCACTGCTTGCATTATTTCTCTTTGTTTAAATGTTACTACACATTCTTTATCAAATTATGCATCAGTTCTTCCTTATTGTATTCTCACTTGTTTTTCTAAATAGGGTGGTATCTTGTCTTCCTTATCTTTTAAGAAAAATATTTGCCTAAATAAAAATTATAACTTTTTCCCTGTTTCTGTCATACAACATTCTTTCTCTCTTATTATGTTTCGTTCTTTGTATTCATATTTTTTTTTATTTTACTTTAAACAAAATCTTTCTTATACTTTTCTCTAAACACTGCTCATCATACAGGCCAATTTGCAGAAACTTCCCTCAATGTCAGATGTTCTTCCCATAAATTTGTATTCTCCAGCTTCATTTCTGTTGTCTTACTAGCTTTACCAGTTAATCTTTTTTATTTATTTTCCTTCTTTTATTATCTCTTTATTCTCTCTTATTCTTGCGGCACAGCTCTGTGGTCAGAAATGTAATCAATTTCCACACCTACTTCTATTTCTTCCATTCCATTAGAACATATTTTATAATCTATTTCTGTTTTAAATATCCCTCTTTGATAAGTACATTCTCTTTTTTTCCCATCTGAAGTCCTCCACATTTTATAACTTCCTTCAGTACTTTCACATCTTGTGTTGCTATCCCCTTCTACTTCCTTAAATTTTAAAGTGTCCTCTCATAATGATAAACATATTAACTAAAACATATGTTTAAGACCACAACCATATTTTTCCTGTCTGTCATATTTATGTATGCACAAATTTCAAATAATCATACAAATAGTTCTCCTTTTCTTATATCACACATCATAATTTTATTTGGTATTCATATAGTAACATCTAATATTTTAATTTCTTATCAAAATGACTGTACCTGAGCATTCTTTATTTGTTATACAGCATATAATCTTGTTTCCCCAAATGTTCTCACTTCTATCCCTTGTTTCTTTCTTGTATCAAATAATCATATTCTGCTTTCACCTTCTTGCACCATTCAGTTATATCATTTCTAATACTGTTCACATTAGCACTTAGTATCTTTACATACTCCCTTTCCTTTCTTTGCTTTTTTCCCAGCTGTTTTCTTTTCCTTCTTTGTGCCCTTCCTCTTGTTGACTTTTCATTATTTGTTGCTATTCTGCTGTGTCACAATCCCTCCCTCACTTCCCAAAAGTTCATACCTATTGTCTTCCTAAATGACAGCTTTTTTCACATTTAACTCTATTTCTTCTGAATGTATTCTATGTTATTTTTCTATGTGTTCTACAAAAAAAAATTATCTCATCTTCTTTCATGTTTTTCCAGTATTTTCTTCAGATATTCCTTTGTCCTGTAACACAGCGTAATCAAACTAAAGATGTCGGTGGACATTACATTTATTTAACTTTGGTTCATAATTTTTAGCAATATCCTGTTTCTCCTCATTGCATGTATGTGTTTTTTTTTTGCATAGTTCTCTACTAAATTCATTACAAAATAAAACAGGCCTTTGGCTGGCCCCGGTATCTCACAGTCACCCTCTTTCCATTAACATTTATTACATTTTGAACAGTATATATATCCTTCATTTTATGGCATTTAATATACTGAGATATGAATGTATGTACACACACACACGCACACGCACCCGCACGCATGCACGCGCACACACACGCACACACACGTGCACACACACACACACACACACACACACACACGTGTGTGTGTGTGTGTATGTGTGTGTGTGCGTGTGTGTGTGTATGATCCATACAGATCCCCGACAGCACTTTCTGCAAAAGCAGAAATCACCAGACATACTTAACCAAAAGTGCTGTTGACTAAAGCAGCACTTTCAAATAAGTATGCTCATTGTGCCGGTCATACTACAGTGCGGTTAAGGGAGAATTCCCTTTTCCCCACTGTAGTGTGACCTTGGAGTGAGAATATAAAAGAAGGGGGGGTGCAGGGGGGTTGCCCCCTGCATAAAAGAAGATTTATTGTTTTTTTTTTTTCAAACGCACTTTAACGAAAGCGCTTTTTCGATGAAAGCACTTTTGTTAAAATGCATTCAGTTATTGTGGATTCAGACTATTGAACTTTCATACAATAGACCTAGATCCATGTGTGTATGTATGTATCATCATCATCAACCCACTTTTTCTATTTTCTATATGGAGTTGGGGTGTTGTGTTAACTGTCGCCATCACTTTTTATTCAGTGTTACATTCCTTCCTTCTTTGACACTCATGTCTGACTGTCACAGATCTCTCACTCAATCCATCCACCACTTTGCTGGATGTCTTTCTTTCCTCTTAACTTCTTCCTTTCTGTCCCAAACCTTTTTAACCAGATTGCCTTCTACTTTTCTGCGCATGTGCCTGAACCACCATAGTCTGCTCCCTTTGATCTTTTGTGCTATCAGAGATACTTTGACTTCAACTGTATGTCCTCATTTCTTCATCTGTACCACAGTGTGCATCCTAAAACCCATCTCAGGTACTTCATTTCCATTACCTCTAACTTCCTCATCTGTTCTGTCTTTACTACCCAGGTTTCTGTATGTGCAGTAGTACTGGTCACACCATTGTCTTGTACAGTTTACTTTTCAGTTTCTTTGGCTTTCTTCTGTCATACTCTACACCTGACTCTCTATGCCAGTTGTCTGCAGACCCTCTGATTCTAGCTTTGACCTCTTCATTAAGACTTTCATTCTCCTCAGTCACCCTTCCCAGATACTACTAACCTGTTCCACTATCTTCCCTTCTATCTCAATTCTTAGGTTCCTTTGATTTCTCAACTTTGCTGTCATCACCACTGTCTTATGTGTATTTATTTAGTTTCATCCCATGTGCCTTCATTGATATATATATATATATATATATATATATATATATATATATATATATATATATATATATATATATATATATACATACACACACACACACACACACACACACACACACACACACACACACACATATATATGACAATAAGATTGTAACATTGCAAAATAGTAAAGCATGTGGGAGTGACCATTCATTCTTTCACTTTCATCTCAATGTAATACTAGCGGAGGCATAGAAGTTGACTATGCCTTTTGTAGGGTAGGGAGACAGGCACTATTTTCACTCGTGATTTATGTGTAGCTGTAAGCATTTGCCTTTTTAATTTATTAGGAAGTACTGTTTTTTTTGCTTTGAACAATAAGTCTTGGACAAAATTATTTCATTCCTTAGTCAACAGGCCATCATTAGATCAAAAGGGTGGAAAACACCTCTAAAATACACCTTGAGTAATTAGAATCCATGGCTTCTGGTGGCCTAGCAGCCACAAATTTCCAGCTTAATTCATTTATTTCAATACAGATGTGGTCAGTTAGGGTGTTGAATAGTAAGACAAGATATAGCAACAAAAGGAAGTCATCCAAATGGTATGAGCAGCATGTGTGTGCGTGTGTGTGTGTGTGTGTGTGTGTGTGTGTGTGTGTGTGTGTAAGGGGGGTAGGGGAAAGACAAGCAAAAATGATCATCTATGGTTGAACTTAATAGTGCTATATATTCTGCTTATGCCTTTAAGGTCTATATGAAGGTAACCTGCTTTCTGCAGTTCAGTGTTCACATTTTCATGTGTGTATTTATATATACCTAACATGAAAAGAAAATGAAGGGTGAGTGTACCAAGAGGTGGAACTACCTAGTATTGAATGACTGCTGATATCTGTGTTTTGTCAACTCAAGTTCCCCAAACCATACATTTAATGGATACACCTCTGTCACATAATGAAGGAAATAAATAACACTTTGTGAAAATTATTAATATACTTATCTACGTATTTCATGCTGAATGTCTGTTTTGATTTTCTGGTATAGCTGGTCAGCAGTGCCATGGTTTTGGGTCTGCACTGTATAGCATTTTAAGATATTTGACTCTTAAATTTTAACACAGCTCCATAGTAATCATAGCTTAACGGAACAAAATATTTCTGTCACATCACTTGGATGTTAATGTTTAAAGCTGGATATTCTCACAGAGCATATTCAGATGTGTTTTGAACCAAACATTGATTAAGCATCTTATCCAAAATATGAAGTAACCTCAAACCACAGGCTAAGCCGGACTGCACAGGGCCATAAAGACTCCCAGTTCCACAAATATTATTGTGGTGTTGTGTATCAAAGTTTGGCCTGTATTCCCCAAGAAATTCCCAAAACTAAAAGATGCAGAAAAACTCATTTCTTTATCTTGCTCTGACCATGTCTGGAATTATTCCTGTGATTCTCATAACCAGGGTTGTTCCAGTGTTGTTCCTGCCTTATTCTGTGGTGATTCTGTTTGTTTCTTATCCTTTATGAATGTCTGGGTGGGGTTGTTCCTAAAGGGCAAAACTCTTCATCACCTAAAAAATCATTTGGACAAAACCTCTACAGCTGCCTTACTGCTCTATCTTGGAATAAGCTTCCCATTGCCCTTAGAAATATTACTCATGCTCATAAATTCAAGACAACTCTCAGAAATTATCTATACAGTGCCTAGAGATGTCACTGCACTCATCCCACTTGGAATCTTCCCACCCCTCTTTCCTCCTTTGCTCTTCTGCCTCCCTCACTTTCCTCCCTACGTCTTCCTTTCCCACAATCATGCTATCTATACTAACTTCCTGTGCATTACAATGATAATCAGCTGCTGCTCTCCATACCCCTTCAAATTCCTGCTCTCAGGAATCTGACACCAACATCATTTCTTTCTTCTACCCGTTTCTCTTATCTTCCCCTCACACTGTGACTTGTCAAAGGTACTGCTATAATTCTCATACTAGACTACCAATAACAATTCCTGTGCATTTTTGCCACTTTGTTCTTATCTACCTCCTCCCTACTTACTACTTATTTGAAATACCTCATTGCTGAGATCTTTTACTTGTACTGCAACTGGTTATCTGTTTTACCTTTTTTGTATACACTTTCTAGTTTGTTTATTATATTTTACTTTATTCCAGTTAATTTTATACTTGCATAATTTGTACTGTGAATTATTTACTTGCAAAATCTGTACTGTGAATTTTTTTTTACTTGTATAATTTGTACTGTATAGCTTTTCTCCCTGGGCTTCCACTAAAAAAGTGCACAAGTTCAGTCAAGCTATCCTGGTCAACAAAAAATAAATAAATAAATAAATTTAAAAAATACATTTTCTATTTCCCATCCATAGCAATAAGTTGCACTTGAATATGGACAGGGGTGTTTTATGTGGATGGGTAGTTTGTTCAGCAGCAGCAATATCCTATTTGAGATATACCTGTCCCTCCAAATAGTTCTCTTGTTCCAGAAGAGGTTCAGATCCCAAGACTGAGTATTTCTGATGCCTTCTGACTTGCTGATATGCTGTAAATCCATGAGTCAGAGGTCGTTTTTTTATGCCAAACATAGGTCACCTCTTAGTAGTCTGTAATACACCTAGTATCATGATAGGCCTTTGAGTCAGTCCACACAAGACATGTTTAAGCCTTGTATCCTTTTAGTAAGGTATCTCTGTTGGAGTTCCATTTATTGAATGTGCCTGGACAGATACATGCCAAAGGAAGCATTATGTTTAATGATCGGCCTAATGAGGGTTGTGTAAAGGAGACAATGACATCCCTAGATCTGGACACAATCCCTTTGTTTTTAAGCTGTGCAATATAGAAGGACTTTCTTACAACAATGGACCCAGGTTGGTCAAAAGTTAAGTCAATGTCCACATAAGATCCCAAGTCCTGAACAAGTGGGAAGTGTTTCTTTTGAAGTTAACTCTTTCCTTAGAATTGCAGACATATTTAGAAAATCTGATATTTTTTATCCTCAGTATTGCTGCAGTGTGTAATTTTGCTGTTTAACCACCATGCTTTATTGTCCATTCATACCTATTTACATACTTCAGTTCTCATGGAAAGGCAGTAGTATCTTAAAGACATATTGGTCTTAATTTCCTGGTTGAAGCAATTTACATCTCATCAATGTGTCTATCAGGCCTTTGTTACATGAATTCCTTCTTGTAATCTAGTAAGTCAGTCATCCACTGAACATTTTTTATCTTCAATTTTAAATATTCCCACTTATTGTCCATTGTAACACTTTCCTTTTTATATGTCCCAGTTCTCTTTGAACACTAGTTGTACTACTCTCAAATGCCCCGATGAAGTTAACAGGGTAACCCTAGACTGCATAAATACACATTAATGGGGGTATTCAGAAATAATGATAATGTGACTGTGATAAATAGCACATCAGAAATTGCACAATGCATCCTGATGAGGATTAGGTATGCATAAATGCTGACACAGCAGACTTGTCTGTGAAAGTACTGCATAATTAAACCATGCATTCATGAAAACAGCACTCACCCTGTAAGCAAGAAGATCACACCATGAGCAGAAAAGTGGATTTTCCATTTTCAATGAAAATTACTGGTAAATCCCTAATTTGTACTGTCTGAGTATTGAGAAACCACAGGATTTTCATGAAATTTGACTTTCAGGCCACCACAATTATTCATCATAACCTTTATTTCTTCTCATATTTGCTATTTATAATACTGCCAGCTTTCCAGTGCATTCTGTACACAGAATCTGATTTAATGTTACATATAAATAGATAGATACATCAGAAACGTATAATGAAATCATGGTGAAGACCTGAAATTACATTTAAAACTCACCAGCATAATTCCCTGAGTTTGTGTCACTAAAAGTATTTCATAAAAAAAAAAATCTATGTCCCTGGTTATGAGAGGCCATTTAATCAGGGACCATTGGATTGCAGGTGGTGTGATGAATCTACACATGCATCAAAAAGCTACATATAAACTACAAAGTCCTGCTGTGAGCCTGTACGGAATCACACAGCTAATTTTCAGCTGTGATTACTTTATAAATAAAAAGGAAATGGGATGATAAGACAATCAAAAGGGGAACGACATGCAGAGGAATACACAGACAAAGAATGGGAAGGGAATGTTGACCAGGGGTGACTGGAAACAGAGTAGTCCTTTTTTACAGAATGAAAGCTAGAGAGTGAGGGAGGAATGAGGGTGATGTTGGTATGCAAACATAAAAGACAGACAAGGACTGACATAAGAAATGAGGATACAAAATTGGGAGCCATAATGGAAAAACACAAACAGGCAGATGATGGACAACTGGTATTGAGGAGGATGATACAACAACCAGGAGGGGAAGATAAGAGAAACGGGTAGAAGAAAGAAATGATGTTGGTGTCAGATTCCTGAGAGCAGGAATTTGAAGGGGTATGGAATCTGAACACAATAAATGGTGATACAGTGAGTTAAGGAATGCCTGCCAGGCTGCTCCAGTGTGGAAACTTCCCAGAATTCAGCCACCTCCATGGTTTAATGGGAAAGGTTGGTCTGCCATGTAAGTCTACTAGTCACAAGAGAAAGCACCTTAGGGTGCCAATCTGAATATCACATTGCCAATCAACCTCAGTCCTAACCAGCCATCTCACATTATTCCAGATGACCCGGGCAGCGCTACGCCACTCCCCACTGCCTGCCTATGCCACCTATTGGAGAAGCAGCACCAGAGACCATCATTGAGCCCTGCTGGCTGCCTATCACAGGATGACCTTCATCAGTCTGCAGAAAGGCTGGCCTGAGGATTGCCGAGGACCCAGCAGTTGGTGTGGTGTGCAGTGCAAAGCACAGTAGTCTGTACCTCAACACTTCCCCTTTCCAGAGCTGATGCTGCAGAAAAACACCAAGCATGAATAGAGAGAAGCAAAACAGGAAAGAAAGATAATACAAGGAAGATGTCAGACAGAATGTGAACAGGGCACAAACAGCAATAATTGCTATGATGCCAGAAAGTAGAACAAAACTTCAGCAGTGCTATGTTTATATAAATGCCTAGGGTATATGACTGTCTATGTCTTTGTCACCACTTTGCAAGACACTGTTACATGATATAGATGACCGCCAGATGGGTAACCACCAACATTGGTAGGCAAGTCAATTTTTCGTAATCTACTCTTATGGTGCAAAACACAAAATGCATATCAATGATTACAACATAACTTTAGATATCAGAAAAGTCCATACCTATATATTAAGCCCTATTGTAATGATTAATTTGAAATTAAACCTTGCTGTAATACTCTGCTTGTCCCTCCCTAACCTTTTTATCCCATTATCAAAGATGACATGGGTGGCCCCTGCATAGATCATTAAGTTTGTACCAGGACTGCTGTCAAGATTGGGTGATGCCTATCATATCACTCATCACCTGGGCAAGAGAAAATTAGGCATTAACCTTACACGGTGGACCCTCATAGCTGTCCCCTGGATGTGATCCCTGTACTGTGTGTGCAACAACTGAAGAAAGATTTTAGTTTTCTTGTTGAGAGCTGCCACCATCAAATCTTGCAGGGGCCATGTCCAGCTGTGAAAATATTAGCTGAGGTGAGATGGAACATTCTATAGATACTATGTAACATGCATCAACATGCAGCACATTTATGCAATGCCCATATATAGAAGAATGGTGCACATGTACATTAGTGCAGGCAAGATGGACAGCTGCATCTCCATGTCCCAGTGGTGTGCGCATTATATATAACCTACATGCGTGAGCAAGATCATAAGCAGTAATATGCAGCAGATATGTACTGCTGTAGCTTGGCTAAAAAGCCACACATACCTTAATTAATGAGAGTGCACATGCATGAGGTAGAATAAAGCTGATAGCATTACAGTGCAATTTGGAGAATATTGCATTACATTACCTCATTTGCATAGAAACTGTGCTATAGGTCACCATACCTTGAGAAACCAAGCTGCAGAAATGAATAGAACATGATAGTACAAAGGTATATGGAAATTAGCAGCAGGCAGGAGTACTGGTAACAAACACCACTTTGGAGGCACAGTTCCACAGTATGTGGCTGTTACAGAGCTGTCACATCATACTGACTGCTGTGTGCAAACACTGCAGTGGCACTGGCAGGGATATGCCACACTGTGTTGGAGTGTTGGTGGCCAACACAGTTACTCCATGGGGAACATACAGGAAATGTGGCAATGCTGAGAAGTGGGTTCAGTCATAAAGTAAGAGCTCTGGGAACAGGCAGAACAGTTATTTTTACTGTAGTGGGGGAAGGGCCATCCATGCCTGATTGCCCAAAAATGACAGGTTGTACGCTTTTCTGGCAACTGTGCAGACCATGGGAAAAGGGCATGACAGCTGACATACCTGCACAGGCTTCAGATCCAAGAAGTGCACAGAGAGACTATGTTGTATGTATACGTGGAAGTGAATGCTGAGCAATGACTGTGTTGTACAATGAATGTGTATGTGGACCATATGCATGCAAGTAACACAGTATGACAGACTATCCCAGCAATGATGTCACTGCATTGCCTAAGACATATGTTCCCACAGGTATACTGAAAATGTCATAATGCTAAAAGCATAGCAACACCGTGAAATTTACACCACAGGAAACAGACATTCTGCTGCCAGCCCTACAAACTCATGGCAGTATACACCAGAGAAGGATAAAGCAGATAAGGCCTTCAGGGACCAGGCAAGGCGGGAAAGAGTAAACTAAAAAGATAATGTAGGTAAACACCACCACATAGTGCTGCAGGGTTTCATAGAGTGACCAACATTATTTTGTCTACAAAGAAATGAGTGCAAGACATAGTTGCTGACATATCTATCTCTGGGGCTGCTTGCACAAATCATATTAAGCTCACAGAGCTGAAGCAGTTTCTAATAACATTCAGTGTTAAAACTGTCAGGGCACTAATTTTGTGTGG
The DNA here is from genome assembly GCF_019279795.1 of Protopterus annectens. Lineage (NCBI taxonomy): Eukaryota > Metazoa > Chordata > Ceratodontiformes > Protopteridae > Protopterus > Protopterus annectens. The sequence continues at coordinate 812,176,337 of NC_056744.1, forward strand.
TAGATGGTATGTGAAACTGGACTTGTCAGGACTGCCTGAGTGTTTGTTGGAGATGCCCAAGGGAGCAATGGCAAATGTGAGTCATGTAACACAGAGACAGCTCATTTGCCAGGTATCTACAGACTTCACAATGTGTTTTGCTGCATACCTCTAAACGTCTTACCACAAGAATTCTGGATAGAGCCAATAATAAATGGAGGACAAAGGCACCAAATCAGGATATATTTGTAAGACTATTGTTATAAATTTATAAAGTAACTAGAATAACATGTTCTGCATAAACATGCATTTTTCTGATGGGTATGAAATATGAAATCCAAATGTCTAGCATTATTTAGTTAATTCAGTCCTCGATGATTTGACAGAAAACAGTAACTTTTAAGAGGAACTGAGCAATAGGATGAGACAAAAAAATCTAGACATTCTGTGAAATTTCGGGCAGTTAACAGGTAATCTTTATATCACCCCAGAACACAAAGGATTCAACTACATATAGCTGCAGCACAAGTGATGACTGGCCATGTGCCATTGAGGGATGCACCAAGTGAGTAGTGTGACATGCCATTGTAAGCCAGCATTGGTGAGCATCTCTGTGTAGTTTACTCATACACAGCATACTACATTTCTGTCAGCCAGACCAGGAATATCAGGACAGCAACAAGTGTGTCTTATACCAACAGGTAGGAAAGCAAGTGGTCATAATCTCTGTACATTCTTGGCATGATGTTTTCTGTTAGATTCACTGCAGTGAGGTTGCACATACAACATTCAGTAAGAAGGTGAGAGCCCTTATAAGATCTTCCAAAGCTAGCTACGAAAACAAAATTGCCACTAAATTCAAGGACAACCACAAAGCATTCTATAGCTATGTCAAGAATCTAGATGGCAACACCCAGATCTGCTCTGAGTTACAGCACAAAGGCACAGAAATTAGAGAACCAACTGATATTGCCAACATCCTGGCAGATCAGTTCAGTACTAACTTTATCCCCCTCTCACCCCCTAAAGGGCCCATATCTATACAGGAAGAATGCAGAGTCCCTGTAATCACAACTGCACAGGTAAAAGCTGCACTCTCTAAAGCCAAAAACACAGCATCCATGGGACTGGACAACATCCCAGGCTGCGTTTTACATGAACTTCAGGACGAACTGGCTCCCCACTTAAGCACTATGTTCAATAATAGCCTCGCATCAGGCTTTATGCCCATTGAATATCCCACTCTACAAAGGGGGAGCCACCACTGATCCCGGGAACTATCAACCTATTAGCCTGACAAGCCTGGTCTGCAAGGCCATGGAACGTATCATCATGGAACTCATAAACAAAGCCATTGGTAACCTCCAAACTCTGGATCCCACCCAATTCAGGTTTGTGAAAGTCAGATCATGCCTCCTGAACCTGATTGACTTCTTTGAGGCAGTCACCAAAGCCGTGGATGAGGGTAAGGTGGTTCACACAGCCTATCTTGACTTCGCCAAGGCTTTTGACACCATCCCCAATTCTGGAATTATAGCTAAACTCAGTAAACTAGGTATAAATCCCTACATCACAAGATGGGTTGCCAACTGACTCACTGACAGAACCCACACTGTAAAAGTTGCAGACTCCAAATCTGACCTCAAAGCAGTGACAAGTGGAGTACCACAGGGCTCCGTCCTGGGACCTCTCTTGTTTGGTATCTACTTCTCTGAAGTACAGGCTAAGACAGAAGGCCTCTGGCTAATGAAGTTCACAGATGACTGCAAACTAGGAGCGATAGTCAAGTCCTCAAATGATGTGGACATCCTACAGAAGGGCCTCACTGAGACAGATGCCTGGTGTCAGAGCCATGGCCTCAAGCTCAATGTCAAAAAATGCCAGTGTCATCCTCTTTGGTAAAAACTCTGTACCCATGAACTACAACATAGGCAGCAATCTCCATAACACCGAATGTGTGATAAGAGACCTTTGGACCCAGGTGGACAGTAGTCTCTCCTTTGATAGCCACATCACCACTGTAGTCAGGAAGTCCTTCTACATGGCACACCTCATCATAAAAGGGTTCTCATCCAGGAAAAAAGAGGTCATTGTTCCTCTCTACTCGTCACTCATTAGACCCATTATAAAGTACAACGCCCCTTTTGGAATATACCTCACAAGGCATCTGCAACAGCTGGAAAGGCCACAGAATTACCTCACAAAGAGGATTACTGGCCTCAAACAAATGCCCTACACTGACCACTTCAAAAAACTCCAGCTTTACTCCATAGCATATCACCTACTCCGATGTGATCTCTGCCTAACATATAAAGCTATGTCAAACCCAGAGCTGTTGGACATGCTACACCTAAAGAAATCCCAATCCCTCCAAGCTACATGCTCTAGGGACCTACACCTTGTCACCACAATAAACAGGACATGCTGGAGGGATAGATTCCTGCCCCAGAGACTTCCTATCCTCTGGAACAAGCTACCCATCTATGTCAAACAAAGTTCTTCATTAGCACTCTTCAAGAAAAATCTTATTATATTGAATTTTTGGGAATTAATTGTAAGCCCAAGGCTAATACATCAAGTGAATGTTTGGTCTAGCCCTTGCTGAAAAAAATTGAGTATTAAAATAAGATTTGATAACTGCCCCATGTTTGCAGTCATCAGAGATCTTGATTAGCCATGTTATCAGCATGCATGTCACAGAAGTATATGCCAGAAAGCTAGGGGCCAATATGGAGCCTGTAGTACATTGCCAATCATGCTATTCTGTCTAGAGAAAACACCCACATATTTAATAGTATGAGTTCTTTAAGGCAGCCAATTAATGGGTCAGTGCTGCATTTGTCAATAATCATGGCAGGGAGGATCATATCAAAGTTCCCACCCCATAGCTGAGGGGACCTCAGAGGCTCCCTATAGTCTTGTTGAATGAATGAAGGATATCCTGCACCTGTGCATCCCATATATGAGACACAGGCAGCAGAAGCACAGCCAGCATTTGAGTGGCCCACAATTTCTAAGGTGTTACCCTCCAATCATTGACAAGCTGATTTGCAGGGCTATGATTGAGGCACAGATGGATTCTACCCAGACCATATCAGAGGTATTCAGTGTGTTATATAGCCTGGATGCAGATGTCCATGGCATTCATGAATACCACTAATCTTTGCAGTCATTATTGGTTCTCTGTGGCTGCTTGCAAGTAGCAGGCATAGCCAAGGTAGAAGACAGTTGCAGACTGCAGGTGTGGATGACCATTTTACAAACATGGCTGGTCCACTGTCATATCCACCCCTGGCAGGGGCCACTCACATGGAAGTAAATGAAGATGATACTCTTGTGGCTCCACCACTGAATCAACCCCTGGCCATATCAGCTCACACAGACATGGATGATTCTCTTCTTGTTCTAACACTTTTTTGACCACTGGTAGTGGAAGGTCCTGTGAATGTACACAAAGTTTGACTAGTGCCACTGTGGACTCATCCCACAATCTCAAAGAGGGCCATAGGGTTTCACAGTAGTCCATACCCTGCTAGATGTTTCCTGAGTGATACATACTCCTGGCTGAACAGACTGAACTGTCAGCTAGCCACCTGCCACAAACACACAGTAAGGGATGCAGTCACTATCTCACATAAGGACCCCCCTACACACTCACACACACACACACACACACACACACACACACACACACACACACACACACACACACACACACACACACACACACACTATGGCATCCCTTGAAGCAAATGCCTCCATACTTATCCCTTTAGGGACAACTACTATAAGTTAGTAATCAACTCCTAAAAGCTCCAAAGCATCACCTGGGAACATGATACTACACACATACTAGATATGTGCAGGTTTAACAAAGGTACAACCAATTACCATTCCATCTATACTAGTAATGGTGTCCTATTCTACTGCACCCCACCTCACCTGTGTAAATAATGATGGTTCTAGCCTGCAAACCCCCTGACTCATATCTGTTAGGTAATGCCTGCTGCATAGTGTGGCCTGTCCGTGCATTATAATCCTTATCTTAGTGTAAATACATCACTGTTCTGCATTTTTCCTGCCATAGTCCACTGCTGTGAATCAGGTACCACCTCTTTGCTAGTACCACAATGCATTCTGCCAAACATGTTGGTCCAAGTGAGCCATGTCCTCCACCGACTCCTTAGCTAGGTTCACCACCACTGCTGGCAAAGAACTGTCATCCGTTGACACCCTTTACTGTATGTAGCACCACGTTTTATAGCATGGAAACCACCATAGATAACTTGTTGGATGTCTCAGGACTGTATTGCATTGCACCTCTAAATACCCAATGGAAGTGAGAATTTAACGTATTCCAAACACAAGTTCAATGATGTTTTATGTCTGCAGGTTCTAGGATTGTTAATGTTCACATCTAGCAAAAAAAAAACCAACTCTGTGAAAAGTTCTCTGCTTGAAATGCTGGCCTAAATAACATATGTGCTTGGCATGGTGGTCATTGGAATTGCCTGGATGGTGCACAGACACATTGTATGTAGCAGTTCGTGCACTGTACACCACCTGACAACTGATGCAGGGGTAAAGGTGATATACTGGATGCCAAGTTGACCAGCAACACCTTGATGGCAGTGTGTGTGGATTCAAAGGCTCCAGGCCTTCAGAGACATGGGCAATGTCATAGAATGCCTGCAAGGCAGTGGTGCTCTTCTCTGCGTTCATTGGGAAAAACATCTTCTCCTCCATTTGCACTATCACTGTAGCTACAATTTGGAGAAAAATTCACAAGCCTGAGGGTCATGAAATGTCTATCTTGTCCCCAGATGGACACTGAAAGTCCCCATAGCAAGTATGGTTAAGGCTACACAAACCTTTGTTTCCAGTGGGACAGGCATTCTACATATATGTGCTGCAAGGATGGCTACACTCAACTAGCTCCTGTATGATACCTCTGTCTACACAGCAATGGAAAATTGTGTCCTTGCCATGGATGTGATGATATGTCAGTCACTGATGGACCTTGCTGTGATAAAGAGGGTGGCAACATAGAACATCATGGATACTGACTTCGAAAGTGGATTCGAACACATTTGGAGTTGCTAAAGTAAATGCTACTCCTGACATCCTTGTACTAATGTCAACTCTGTTCACAAAGGAATGCTGGTATATAGAACAGCTAATCACTGTGGCTCATCACACTATTTAATACGTTTTTGAATTGTGCTGCCATGGCTGTTGCCATTGTTTGCATAAGCAGTAGTGCTTATTAGTATGTTGGCGCTCATTTGCATATCATTATGTGGTCAGCTATTTTCATGATAGAGTGATCCTAAAGCATCTGTTAACCAGTCTCTCCTTCACTTAACACAAATTAATTGTTTCTAAATAACCCCTAAGATTTAAATTGTTGGATTTATTTACTGCAGTCCCCATCAAACAGTGCTTAAAAATGGCACTAAAATCTGATACTTTTAGCATATTTATGAAAGATGTTAGTGAACCTGAAACCTGAATAACCAGCAATAAAAGTACAAAGACACATAGACAGCTCTGCAAAAGAACTGCCATGCAAACTACAGATGATTTAGTACAACTCATATAATCATTATTTTATCAACTGAAAGGTCATAATTATAGCATACATATTGCAAGAAAGATACTGCCTGGTTTATCCTTGTTGTGACATACAGTATTTTTGCAGTGTATGAGTTAGTGGAATGTACTTTATAGCTCTGAAGATATATGAAGTATAGAAGTAGCTTTTTAATTGATGCTGCCTCCATTTCATATATCCTTTATACATATACTTTGTATAGTTAATTAGTTCTTTTTTTATATCTAGATATTTGAAAAAAAAAAACATAATTAACTGTGAGAAAGAGATGTTTACTTTACAAAATAACAGAGACCTTCTCTACCTACCAGCTGTTTGAGTCAGTCTTCATTGACCTTTGACGTGCATTATTCTTTTTGCTTCTTTAGTGTAGTTTTCTTTTTTATTTCCATTTAAATTTATGAGTTGAGGATAAAAAAGAGGCAAGTATTTTTCAGTGGAAATTCTTACCCTCTGAAGTACTTTTAATCTTTGCTCATCATCTCTGTTTTCTCCCAGTACATTTATAGATAATCTGAGGTATTCATTAACAACTGAGAAAGCTTCCCTCGAAGCCTCCACAATTGCAGCTTATTAGTGCTGTGTGCAGCAGCACTCATTGAATATGCATGCTGTTCTTTATGCTTACAAGATTCCAAGTATCATTTCATGGCCAGCAACAGTGTTGGTGGACAAGAAATGGTGCCAGGAGCACAAGTAAACAATGTAAGCAAAAGTATTTGCCTGTAGGCAAACATTATGAGAGCTGAAGCGGACAGCTTATATGAAGTAAAGGCAAGTGATTTTTAACCACGTAGATGCAGGGGACATAAAACTGAGCTAATTTACACACAGTGCAATGCAAACAGTGCAGGGATAATTACGAAAAGATAGTAAATGGAAAAAATGTACTCAGTTAATGCATTCAAATATGCTGATGCTGGAAATAATTTTTTTTCAATAGAAAGACATCCATAGTTTTTGTTTGTGTCTTTCGGCTTTTCCCGGTTAGGGGTCGCCACAGCAGAACTCCGGTCTGCTAATGATCGGCAGTTGATTTTTATGTAACAGCTTGCCAGTCCTGATGCACAACCTTCAATGAAGGTGCGCCCATTTACGCATGTCTCCACGCAGAAGACGGTCTAGCTGAGAATCGAACCGGACAGCGTCTTAATAAATAATCCTGTTTCCAAGTGGTTGCCCATGTGCATAACTTAAAAACAGTCATGCTAACAATAGGTATGAGAGGGACACAATGCAACATTGTAAGAAAGGGTAGTAAATGTGATGTTGATAACATGCTGAGTTTAGATAATAGTTAGCAATGACAGTGCATATATTAGGGTCTGTTCACATACAGTGGAGTTATTGAATACAACAGGTATACACAGGGAGTGTATGGTGATAACTCACTACAGTGATGTATCCTGCACTCTATCCTATATAAATAAGGCATGACATATACAGCGGTTGTGCCATGCACAGCCAAAAGGGACATGTTTTGGCATTTGTTATCAGACAACTACACATAGGGGGGTATATTACATTGACATGTCTTAGACAAGCATGTGCTTTATATACACGGATATCATAAGCAGTAATATAATAGCAAACAAAATATACAACTGGCAAATGACAACACAGATCTAATGACATTGCAGTTCTTCAAGGTATTCATTTGTAAATGAAGTACTTGTCATACAGGATTTTACTGGGCATGCTCACAGGACATTCAAGTGAACACTGCCACAACAGAATGCAAAACAAACACATGTATTATTTGCAGTAATAATAAATAAATACAACTGGGAATAATAACTTCATGCAATGTTGTTTGTGTAATGTTAATACAGTCATAGAATACTACCCTTGCCTGGAACTGAACAGCAAGCGATGCAAGTCTGCTGACTACAAACACAAATGAATCTCATGCACCATTCTGAAAGTCTTAACAAAGGTGTGAGACTCTTCCTATGTAAGGTCATTGCATCATATGCTTATCTTGCAATTTGTATGAGATAAAATGGGTGGGGGAGGACTCTCCTATTATGATTATGCACATTATAACACTTCTGGATGGAATTTATGCAAAGCAGTAGGACATGTAATGCCTACAGTTAGCCAATGTGGGTTTGAACACCTGCCTATGTGATGACAGAAACTACATAATATTAGAAAGAATGAATGTTTCATGGTGCCACTGGTGCTACAAATGTGAGACATTTTGGTCTTTTAAGCCATGACATCATTTTATTGCTGAAAGGAAGATGTGTGCCTGTCACTTTTTAAAATAGCGTTGCTACATGTGAGTTTCTCACACAACATTGCCTGGTGCTAGGTATGCCCAGACACATGAGATGTGTAATATGGCCATCACTGTGATGGGAGAAGGCAATCAGGCACAATGTGTGGGTAATCATGGATTTGAGCACATGCCTTAAAGCATTCAAAACATAGTCTTATGACCTCAGACCATAGGAAAAGCCTTAGTATTTCCCATGGGAAAGACAAATGTCATCCCATGGCATTATCATTATCAATGGAAGCATTTCTATGTTAAAAAGGAGTAGAAATCATTATAAAAGGAATCACCCTCCATGCATTTACATAGCAGATAGCTGGCTGACAAAAACATTGTTACCTACCTGCACATTCACAGACATACTCACAAAAGTGAGTCTTGGAGTAATGGCTGGATTTGAACAGAGTACCTAAGACCACAAGGTACAGAACACTGCTGATTTTGCACATGCCATGCAAGATGTTCTTTTACAGTTGTGATAATGCATAATTGAATGGATGTCATTACCATTCTTTTATACATAGATGCTTTTCCTTGTTCTCTACAGTCTCTCTTACCCCCTGTAGACCTACAAAACCTCACCAAGAATTCTCCTCCCCTTCCCCTTACCTTACTCCCTTACTCTGTGCTTTTCTTTTTCTTCCTCTCTAACCCCCCCTAAATTTCTAACCTCTCAAATCCTCTATGCTATTTCTCCCTTTTCTCTAAGTAAAGCTATTTGTATAGTCTAGTTCTACTAATCTACTGTTATACCGCAATATTTTATAAGCAAATCTCTAAGCAACTGGCAATTTATTCAAGTCTAATCTCCTTGTAATGTACTGTGTAAAGCCTTAACTTACTTTATTTGTTTTCTGTGTATGTACATAAAGGCAGTTTGCCAAGTCTTAACTATCATTTTGTTGTAAAAATTAAAATCTATTTTTGTATGTACCTAACTGTCTAAATGTGGAGCTTTTCTACCCTCTGAAAATGGGTTATGTGACCCAGTCGGAATATCCCAGTTAACAAATATCAAATAAATAAATAAATAATGAATGACGGTGGTTTAAGTGCATACTACACTGTATCCCCCAGACACACACAAGTTCCTCATGGTGAGAATTAACCCTCCTTTCCATCTAGTTACACAATCTATAGAATGCAGTATCAGTTGCAAGCTCTGTAGGAGAAGTCTGAATTTAATGATATGAAAAAGTGCATTAGAAATTAGTAAAAATTTACTGCTTGGAACAGCTGGTACTGTATATCCCATGTTTGGGAAAATGCATATGTAAAGACAGGCCATTGTAACAGCACTGTGATTTTTCAGTGTGTTATCATACTTCTCTGATAAGACTTGTATAATGCCCTTCATGTATTTTTCTTTACTGGGAGGGACATGTTTCTATTTCCCAGTATAAGATGCCAAAGACAATCACAGCTGTAAACCAATGGATTATCAATTAAGCATTCCTGCCACTTCATTCCAGGATGACCGCACACTTGTCTAGTTTCATGTTTCCACAATGTGCATTGACAATATAAACACACTTCCTTACTAGGACAGTCCAATGCAGATTAACACTGATGGATAATGTGTGAATAGGTTAACCAACACTGTAACACAGTTGCAAGTGTAACCACTGGAGTACAGACATATATTAACAGAGTGACTTAATTGAGTTAACGTCGCTCTGAAATCCAGGTAACTTGTCAAAATTCAATGCAGATATACTCACCTTGTGCAATTTAACAAAGAATTATTTGCTGTATTTTTTTTTTGTTTTTTACCCTCTGCCTGAAGCACAGCATTGGCAAGCTGCTGATGGCAAAATATTAGCACATGTGCAATCAAACCTTGAGGTGTTGAACTTAGAATGGAAATTAGAAGTGATCTATGGTGTTCTGTGCTGACTTTCATATAAAGAACCATTATACACATACAATCATATGTGAATCTGATGAAATACAAAAATGACATATGTTATGGTCACATTTTAGGTGTCATGATTTACACATTTATCATGACAATTACAGTTATTCCATCTTTATATGTATGCCACAGGTGCATTATGAAACACGAGGGACCAAGCATGTTATTGCTGGTGGAAACATGGCTTATGGAAACAGTTTGGAAACAAGGAAGTACACTGAATGACACATAAGGGGTGGGAAGAGATGGACAGTTGGTGGCAGGTATGCACATACAGACATACTAAAAGATTAGTTCATGTTTCATTTCTGCACATATTTGGGTTGCTTCACTGCTTGTTTAATAATTACTTAATAATTATTCATGCAAGATGTGTACAAGACAGGCTTCATGGTAGGGACCAAGCATATTAATACAGCAACAGCATAATAGAAAAGTTGTAGCCAATTTTTGCACCCACGGGGTCATACAAAACATTCAAAAACACTTTGGCATACTTCTGGATTTGGACATTGACAGTATTCTGAGAAAAATCTACAGACCTGAGAATTATCATAGGAAGTCCTACTTAGGTTCATAGGTTCATAGGTAGGTACTAGGCTATCAGCCCAAAGGCCTAAGTAAGCCTAGCCAACAAAGTTTCCTGGCTTATGCTACCCAAGAAAGTTATTTTCCTGTGCCACTGTTGAGCAGAGCCACAGAAGTGATCCCCGGGTTGTATTTCCTATTTCCCATCCACTCATCAAGATTTTTCTTGAAGAGTGCTAATGAGGAAATTTGCTTGACATAGATGTGTAGTTTATTCCAGAGTATGGGAAGTCTCTGGGACAGCAATCTATCCCCCCAGCATGTTCTGTTTATTGTGGTGGCAAAGTTTAGGTCCCTAGAGCATGTAGCTCGGAGGGATTGGGATTTCTTTAGGTGTAGCATGTCCAACAGCTCTGGGTTTAACATAGCTTTATATGTTAGGCAGAGATCACCTCAGAGTAGGCGATATGCTATGGAGTAAAGCTGGAGTTTTTTGAGACGGTCAGTGTAGGACATCTGCTTGAGGCCAGTAATCCTCTTTGTGAGGTACTTCTGTGGACTTTCCAACTGCTGCATATGTCTTGCGAGGTACATTCCAAAAGGGGTATTGTACTCTATAATGGGTCTAATGAGTGTCGAGTAGAGGGGAGCAATGACCTCTTGTTTCCTAGATGAGAACCCTTTTGTGATGAGGTGTGCCATGTAGAAGGACTTCCTGACTACTGTGGTGATATGATTATCAAAGGATAATCAAAGGAGACACTACTGTCCAACTGGGTCCCAAGGTTTCTTATTACACATTCGGTGTTAAGTAGACTGCTGCCTATGTGGTAGTTCATGTGTACAGAGTTTTTACCAAAGGGGATGACAATGCACTTTTTGGCATTGAGCTTTATTCCATGGCTCTGACACCAGGCATCTGTCTCAGTGAGGCCCTTCTGTAGGATGTCCACATCATTTGGGGACTCGACTATGGCTCCTAGTTTGCATTCATCTATGAACTTCATTAGTCAGAGGACGTTTGTGTTACCGTGTACTTCAGAGAAGTAGATACCAAACAGGAGAGTTCCCACGACTGAATCCTGTGGAACTCCACATGTCAGTGGTTTGAAGTCAGATTTGGAGTCTGCAAATTTTACAGTGTGGGTTCTGTCAGTGAGCCATTTGGCAACCCATCTTGTGACATAGGGATTTATACCTAGTTTAGTGAGTTTACCTATGATTCCAGAATGGGGGATGGTGTCAAAAGCCTTGGCGAGGTAAATATAGGCTTTGTGAGCCACCTTACCCTCATCTATAGCTTTGGTGACTGCCTCAAAGAAGTTGATCAGGTTCAGGAGGCATGATCTGCCTTTCACAAACCCAAACTGGTGGGGTCCAGAATTTGGAGGTTACCAATGTCTTTGTTTATGAGTTCCATGATGATACACTCCATGGCCTTACAGACCAGACTAAGTCAGGCTAATAGGGCGATAATTCCCAGGATCAGTGGTGGCTCCCCTTTTGTGGAGTGGAATAACTGTTGCTGTGTGCCATTCAGTGGGCACAAAGCCTGATGTGAGGCTATGATTGAACATGGTGCTTAGGTGGGGAGCCAGTTCATTCTGAAGTTCGTGTAAAATGCAGCCTAGGATGTTGTCCGGTCCCATGGATGCTCTGTTTTTGGCTTTAGAGAGTGCAGCTTTTACCTGCGTAGTTGTGATTACAGGGACTCTGCATTCTTCGTGTATAGATATGGGCCATTTAGGGGGTGAGAGGGGGGTAAAGTTAGCACTGAACCTATCTGCCACAAAGTTGTCATTTGACAACAGTTTGCAGAAAAGGAAAATGTATGTATTATTCTTCATTAGCCTTATGACAACTGCAAACTGTACATTTGACTCTTCAGCTTGTTCAAAAGTAGATTAAACTGACTATACTTAGCTAAGCACAACAGTATGAAGGGCACCAGAATAATGTGGTCAAAGGCAAAAACTCACAGGATTTTGTCATGGGCTGTGTACTTCCATTTAGCCACATCTGCAGTTGGTGACAAATGCAGAGGAGGCAGACTAATGACATAGAAGGGAGAAGATATATAGATGGAAAATGGAAGGCATGAAGCAGGATAATGCTGGCTCATAACAATATGTAGGCAACAGCTACATATAAAACAATGTATTAAAATGATTGGTAACAGACAATGCCTAGATTAGAATACTTCAAAGCATGCCAAAATCTGTTAATAAATCTGAGCTTATCTGATCAGGCTGCAAATAAACTTGTACTTCACATACTTTAAAAACAATTGAAGGAAATTGTCAGCTTATTGAAACAGAAGGGGTGAAGAGAGAGAGAGAGAGAGAGAGAGAGAGAGGAATAACAACAGTCTTTTGTAGGACATGTAGGACAACTATATGGTGTGTTACTCTTACTTATTTCCTCATTATTAATCTGTTATGCTGTAATCAATAAACTGCTTGCTGTAGGGAACAAGACGGCAAGGGGTAGTTAAGTACAACTAACATTAAGGCATATGCAGGATAATGGTGGCATACTAAGTCTCCCTATTGGGGCTGGGATGTTTGTGCAAATGATCCTTTGCTGCACTCTTCAAATGGTATGTTAATGAAGTCTTGTAAATGGAGAGAAATACAAATGTTTACATTTAACTATATGATAGGATCATAAAATGTCATGAAATAATAATTAGACCTGCAGGAAAACCATCCATCTACAGATAGAAATTATTTCAACATGCCACATAAGAACCTCTAGTTATTTACATCCAGCAGCCTGAGAACTCTTACAGTAACTGTTTCCCAGGGGTGTCTTTAATTTACCTTTCATCTGTATTCACATATTACAATGGATTTTATCACATTTACCCAAAAGTAACCAGACTGCTGCAGCTGAAATTAAAGTCTACAGCTTTTGCCATAGAAAGTTAGTGCCATTTACTGTGTCTCTCAGCATTTCTGTGCAATACCAATCTTTGCGCAAATGCTGAGGCTCAAAAGTGAAGACATTTCCATGGGCCATTTTTGGTCATGCTTGCTATGTATGATTCTATTTTTCTGACCAGATTCAATTTGTGAAAAGTGTTTGATAGAACAGTGGTGAAAAGTGGGGTGGCAAACAGACAGTAGGACATAGAGGAAAGAATACAAGAATTTACAGGTGGGTAGGGGAGAGCACCATAGGTACACACTTCTTCACAACACGAACGTAGAAATTTACAAGCATTTTCATGACTTTGGAGAGTCAGCACAGTAGGGGTAGGTGACAATAACAGAATAATGTTGTATATCTAATTGAACCAAGTCAAGTGTGTGTCAAGATGATAAATAGATGAAGTGGAGAGCTATATATGGGGCATTATTTTTTTGTGGCACAGATGCCCAGTTCTTTTCTTATTTTGAGAGAGGGATGTTGGGGAAGGTGCTTAGTAATGAGAGAGTCAGATAGTTTGGGTAGTTAGGTAGCAGGTGCACATGTACAGGACATATAAGATAGACAGCGATGGTGATAGACACAAAAAGCTGGGGGACACCATGATTGGGGATAGGTAGGGGTCTTTAGAGGCACACTCATATTCAACTTGAGAACAGTGAGAATCTAGTAGTCACCTCAGAATTGTCATCACTGTCTCCTGTGTCAGCTTCCATGGTCAGTGCCAGATGTGGCATCATTTTGGCAACACAATGCAGGGCCTTTTCAACTCTGCCAATACAGGCACTGATGCCCCTTTCCATAATCTCCTCTACCATCCATGTCAACTCCTCTTGGATTACAAAATCATCACATCCATTTCTGCTACTGCTCCTGGCGTTTACCACAGTACCATCAGCCAGAGGAGTAGTACTACCTGACATAGGTGGAGTGGCTAGGGCAGGAGTTGTGAAAACAATGCTGGCAGGTTGTGACCTAGATGTGCTGGGTGTCTGTGTTGTCTGTGGTGGTGCCACCACAGCCACCTGTGGTGGTGTAGAGGGCAAAACCACAGTGGCTAGTCTACCTCACTTTGCTGATGGTCATAGTGTTTTCACCAGCAATGTATAAAGAAAAGAAAAAAGATATAAAGGAGGGGGAGACAAAAAAGAGATCATTTGATCAATGTCATGTCATATTACTTTATTATTTAAATACATAAAACAATATAGCAAATGCAAATAAGTACACCTTAGCCACATTCAAATATGATGGGAAGGCATGAATGTGTCATAAAATCAATCAGTCACAATAGTATGATATGACTAATAGAATCATGCATTTCACTGTGACAGACACAATGGCAATGAATACCTCAAGTAGCACACAGTATTATTCAAATGAAATTGAGATGTAGCCATGTGCAATACTCAAACTCATGGGATATGTTCCATTGCTAAACCCTGATGTGCTTTATGCTGATGGTTATAATCATGGTTTTTCGGAGGAAAAAACAGTTTGACTTGTGACATATTGCATGTTGGAAGTTAGCATGGTAAGATTGAGTAGTACCACCTGGGAATCCAACCCAAGCATAAATATGTTAAACTTTGCTGATTAGCTGACAATGTTACAGGAGAACTTACTTATTAACATAGAAATTAAAGGTGTAGTAATTTAAAACTGAATGTGGACACAGTTAAGCGATGTCTCTATGTTTGATTTTTACCTAGCCATGATACTGCATAGCTATGTGAAATGCATTGCTTGCATTTGTAAATACATCTGACATACATGCAGTTGCATGATTTAAGTAAGACATGGTGGGTTAGGTTACATGCATACTTAATAACACATACTGTCATGAACAAATACTTATGTTAAGAACTCGGTAATTATAACAAGAATATTGTGCACATCATACCTATGCATGTACATTCAACCTGAAAGGTCATCAGTGTCATATTTTACATACTTTACACACATTATACAGGTATGGTCCGCTGAATGTCCGGGATAGGTTTTATCCCGTAGAATATTAAGCACTGCAGACATTAAGCAAACACCCAATACTTTGTATTGTGCTACACTTAACATCTAAAATAGAAAAACAAAAACCCACTTTAGAAAAACACTGTGCCATAGCCAGACACAAGTGTCCAATACTATAAACTACAACAGCACAGACCATGGTCAATTAAGAGCAGGAAAAAACTTTATTCCACAAAAGAATATTGGTAAGTGCTTTCACACTACAAAGTGCTTTATCACACCATTGTGCTTGGCTTGTATATCTGTACACCCCACCCCTTCCACCAAGACTGGGATGAGGAGAGGGGAACAAGTGGAAGAGGTGAAAGGGGAAAGAACAACATAAACTACAGGAACCTTTACTAAATGGTACATCTGTCATTACTATCTATGATATTAAGCTTCTAACTTACAAATGATTTATTATTTTTAATTACAGTCATCTCAATGTTAATGACATTTTTTTTACTTTTTGGGAAAGGTTATTCATTCATGTCTCAGAACACAAATGACACACCCAGTCTTTTACTTGAATTAAATTATTCATTAGGAAGCTTAATTTAGCCATTGTGTATCAAGAAAATTGTGGTATACTGTCAGAAAACACTGGTATTATAAAGACAAAAAGTATTTTCAACCCCTCTATGCACAATTAAGTTGAGACATTTGAGAAGGCTTGTAAGAAAGATTTATACAGCTGATCTATGCAGACTCCATCAGCCTAAACATTCTAATTTTTCCTACAATGAGAATACGTTGCTGTCTTCTTTATGCCATGACCCCTCACTCAAATCATGAAACTTCATAAAGGATGTGAGTTGGTACTAGTGGATAAAACTGACTTTGTTGGAAAGATTTTTGAGATGTTACAGGATACAAACAAATATATTCCAGTGTCAAGGAATAAAATAAACATTCCCTATAGAATTTTGGTTTTTTTTATTTTAAGATGATGTTCCTTGTCAGGATTTTGTCATCTTAGAGTGGTACAATTTTTTATTAAATACAATTCTGGTATTTTCAGCTCCTTTCAACATTCCTAAGGTCCATAAAACATCAGTGATATAATATCAATATTGCGAAAGGCAAAACATTTTCCATTCGCAATATCAAAGTAAACCACCAAACCCGGAATCTCGACTACTACACAATGTCAACCCAAATGATTGAAACATTTGAGTCAACATTGTCACCAAAAACATCACATGATATCCGTATAGGAGCTGATGTAAATCAAACTCCTATATGACATATCACATTTCTGCAGGGGGACAAGCCCTCCTACACCACCCTGTGGGGGGGGCTGCACCCTCCACACCCTCTGCTAATAACAAATTCCAACTCTGAGATCACACTACAGTGGGGATATGGATGAATTTCCAATCTTCACTGTACCGTGATCTCTGTACAGTTTGTAGAACACACGTGAATGCACTACTGCATTCGCATAAGTGTGTTCAACTACCCCATACACTTGACATTGTGCAAATGACAATCTGATTTTCAGCAGCATACATGCCAACAGCTTGTCGTTTGCACAATTGATAGCAAACCCAGTGACCCACCTTATACATTGATTGTGGCAGCCCGGGGATCGAAAACCTATCCACTTGCTGTTTTTATAGACAGAATTTAAAAAGGCTTCTTCTTTTGATCTAAGCATATATTAAGGGACTCATGGGATTTCTTAAGTAAATTTCCTAAGCACAGTTTTGATTAGAAGCACAGTTTTTCTCACAGTTGATGTAATGGATTTATTCTCCAGTATTCCACGACACTGGTTTAGATTTTTTTTTCATTTGGCAGTATTAGAATTAGAAATTTTAGATGTAAAATATATCAGACTCATTACGGAATTGATGTAAATTGTTTTATTCTATAATACAGCAGATAACTTAATGTTAAGTGAAGCACAATACAAAGTATTGGGAGTTTAAGAGGGGTAGCAATGGGGCAGTCTGAACCCAGATATATGCAAATATTGTTATGCTTACCTGGCAAAAGATGTCTCTTTAATTCTGTCGATATAAATTGTTGGGACTCCTATTTTGATTATTTGGATGACATTTTCATCCTTTGGAAAGTTTGAGGGGCAGAATTAGCACTATTTATTGGATATATTGAGAACAGCACATCCTTTCTCAAGTTCACATTCAAACATACTGCATATAGTGTAAACTACTTAAATATGACAATTTTTTAAAAAAAGTGTTTGTTACTATTCTGTGGTTTATCAGAAGTCTACCTTTCCCAATACGTATTTACACTACTCAAGTTGTCAACCTTGGGTGTTAAAAAAAAAATATTCAAGGGACAGCTTGTGAGGTTGGATAGAATGTGTTCAACTCCTGACTTTTTTAATTAGGAGAGGGACAAGTTATCTACAATGTTCATACAGAGAGGATATTGCAGTGCCCTTGTTAGCAAAGTGGTTTCAGAGGTGGATGAAGAATGGGAAAAATGCACACACGATTGTTGGGTACTTACCTTACTTACATACTGACCTAAGTAACACCACAGTTTCTACAGATAATCAGGGCAATTGGAGTTTTATAAAGGCAATGGTTTTAAAATACAGTAGTAGTTCCAATCAACTTAAGGTATTTTTACAAACAATGTAAACATTCTTCAGCTGGTGTGCAGTGGACCTACTCTTGTTTTTAAAATGGACAGGAATTTGAAAGGTATTATAGTAAATAAATACAAAAATGGTGATCATGTATCCAACACCAAAGGTACTTACAGATGTTGTTCCTGCTGTCAGTGTTGTGATATTTTAGACAAGGAATTTATAGTCTTGGAAAATTATTGTTCAGCTAGAGTACACCTTATGAAAGGTAGTTGTTCAACTGTTGGAGTGATTTATCTCACCAGCTGTTCTAACTGCAGTGCCTTTTATATAGGTAAAACAGAAATACTCCTCCAAAAAAGTATGAACATTATTACAAGATCTCTAAGAAAACTTTTAACAATGCTTTATATAAACTTTCTTTCAAATGTGTTAGTTTTGCAAAATTTTATTTTGGTATCATTGAAATAGTGGTACCTGATGAGAGAGGAGTACACTGGGAAACATATACAGAGTACAGAGAATTGAGGTGGCATTTGAAACTGGATGCTTCTATACCTCCAGGTCCTTTGTCACAATGACCTGAACTACTGACTTCAGCCAACTAGATTCAAGGCATACAAGAGGAGGACACTAATTGTTTCCAGACTAGAAGAACCACTCAAAATCTCCACATCATCCCTCCTGGCCATGCAGTTCTCCAGGGTGAGGCTCAGGGGTATTTTTAGCATAACCACTTTGCTAGCTGCTGACATGTGCACTTGTATTAACACTGGTCCCCTCCAGTGCCTTCTGTTTATCTATGCATGCCTCTACAAATGTACTCTGGAGGCTATTATCACCATCTTGGTGAAACCAAGTATACACCCCAATCCACTGTTGACTACCTGTTGCTTGCATTCAATTTGAAGCAATTCTTCTTTGATCACACTCTGATCCTCTCTCCCCAGGATGTGACTGCAAGCACTTGCCACTCAAGCTACTCTTTCCCATGCTTCCTTTAGTGCCCATACAACCGTTCATCTCGGGTCATCCAGGTCATAACCATGGCTTTATGCCTCTATGGCACAGAATCCAGCAGTGCTTTTCTTAATTTCTAATATCTTGCATCTCAGAAATGAAAAGTACTAAAGTTCCTGGCATGTTAATGAAATGGACTGCAAGCTGAATAGTCAAATAAATGAAAAAGTTAAAAAAAAAATTCACTTTTTTCCTGCACATAAGAATATCTTTTATAACAAGGAATCTATTTTCTTTCATAGTTTCTATAATGCTAAATGTCATTTTAACTTGAGTAGCTCATTATAAGCATTATTTTACAATTCTATCCAACAAAATTGTGTTGACTGATTCATTTCAACCCTAGAGGTTTAAATACAATTCAGTACATTTATGCGTATTCCATTGAAATGGAAATTTAAACTGGATAGAGTCCTAATTTGCAAATTCATAAAATGCTTACTACATTTTGTATGTGTTTTTCCCATATGGTAAATTTCAGTATTGTGTGTGTGTGTGTGTGTGTGTGTGTGTGTGTGTGTGTGTGTGTGTGTGTGTGTGTGTGTGTGTGTGTGTATGAGAGAGAGCGAGAGAGAGAGAGAGAAGGAGGGAGAGAGCATTTATAGAAACATTCTATGGCACATAAAGTGACAATCATTTGGCTTACTCAGTTACCTCTAAAAAACGCATTTGTCCCTATGTTAGCCATTTTTAACAGAAACCTCAGTTAATACATTTTTATGTTGTTATATTGATCATCGTCTTTAACAAACATACATGATATATATATGAATGTGTTTGTGTGTGTGTGTGTGTGTGTGTGTGTGTGTGTGAGTGTGTGTGTGTGTGTGTGTGTGTGTGTGTGTGTGTGTGTGTGTGTGTGTGTGTGTGTGTGTGTGTGTGTGTGTGTATGTGTGTGTGTGTGTGAGAGAGCGAGAGAGAGAAAGAAGGAGGGAGAGAGCATTTATACAAACATTCTATGGCACATAAAGTGACAATCATTTGGCTTACTCAGTTACCTCTAAAAAACGCATTTGTCCCTATGTTAGCCATTTTTAACAGAAACCTCAGTTAATACATTTTTATGTTGTTATATTGATCATCGTCTTTAACAAACATACATGATATATATATGAATGTGTGTGTGTGCGTGTGTGTGTGTGTG
This sequence comes from Protopterus annectens, assembly GCF_019279795.1. Lineage (NCBI taxonomy): Eukaryota > Metazoa > Chordata > Ceratodontiformes > Protopteridae > Protopterus > Protopterus annectens. The sequence continues at coordinate 812,196,328 of NC_056744.1, forward strand.
TGTGTGTGTGTGAGTGTGTGTGTGCCCACTTTATTGTAGGCATATGTGTCTACCTGTGCACCTTACAACTGACTTTGGTGATGAAATGTTTACATAAACTTTTATTGCTTCATACAGGAAAGCATCAGGTACAGAACACACACACACAAACTCACACTTTCTGTAATATATTCAGAAATACAGATGTACTGAAAATATCAAAACGGTATTTTTTGTTACTAAAAACAATGGATTGAAAACTTTAGCAGCTAGTATTTAAAGACTCTTTTAATTGCATTTGTGAACATATAAAATCTTTAAAAACTTCATGAATGCATTATTACTACAAAATACTACTGTATGACTTTTTAGCTTCTTACAAGACATGACACATTACAATATTTACCATTTCACTTAATCTGCAGATATGTAAATTTATTCTTACCAGCAGTGTTTTACTTTTCCTTTAAGAAAGAGATTGTTGAGGTCCGCTAATTAGCTCACTTATCCTTTCTACATCAATTCTAAGATTTTCGTACAGAATGTTATCAGTCAGGGTAGATGTCATTCCAGGAAAATTCCAATTATTTTTAAGAAGTGTACTTATCTAATCTTTGTTTGAAAAGAAAAGTATTGCTCATCTATTCTTTTGCAAATAAGTTTGTGATGAAAAGAAACTATTTCTTTTTAAGTTGTTGAAAATATTTTAAAGAAAACTATCAGGCCCAGGAGATTTTCTTTGCTCAGACACTTAATAGATGCTTGAATTTCATTTTCATAGATTTGCCTAACCATTACTTAACTTTTTTTTTTCTTTGGACACTTTTGGGAGCAGGAGACAATCAATAATCTACTGAATGGGTATTATTACAGAACACCACCATATACTTCCTTAGTTTAGGACTAATTCTGCAAAATGTTCCTTTATATTTTACTCCTCCAGTAAGCAGATATGAAATACTTATTATCTAACTTTTTATAGAAATATATGAGTTTTCTTAACTATATACCCATGCAGGTTAAATGCTTGGAAATTATATTCAAGTGGGCTATTCTTTTAATTCTGACTGAATCCTGAAATAAGATGTCAGGTGCACTTGTTTCTTTCTTTTTTTTAATTGCTGCATTTTACTTTTCATATAATTTGCCAAAATAATATTTTCAAACATGAACATCCATTTTTAATTTTAAAATTTATATAATTATACCCCATTAGACATGTTTTAAAGTTAGCCATCTTTTTTAGCGGAAACATTTTAAAAATGCAATGTATTTATCATATGTGTTTTTTTTCTCAGAATTAAATAATTACTTTTTATTACTTTAATCTATCCTTGCACTAACTGTATGGGATTCAAGGAAAAGTAAAATAAGTAAACACTAAAGATATGCAAATGGCAGTTTTATTGTGGCCCATTGAGTTGCACCCAGACAAACTTATAACTATACAAAAACAATCAAAACCTTCTTCCAGTCAAAAACAAAAAAAAATGTTTTTTGCAGGGGTGCAAGCTTTCTGCACCCTACATGAGAGTGCCGATACCCCTACACCCCATGAAGTTATATATGTCATGTCTACATTCTCACCAATGTTAAGATAAGTGAGATTTCTTCAAAGAAAAGAATCACTGGCATTGCCCACTTTGAAAATACACTATGACTTAGAAACTACACTATGAAAAACAGTGATTGGGGAGTTCAGCTTCATAAAACTGAATTTAATAAGTCAAAAACTCTCAACAAGCAATTGGAAAGTTGCGGCTGTCACTCTGCAGCATATTAATGAGTTTGATTTATCATGACATTAATATACTTCAGACAGCAGCTAACAAAATGTGCAGAAGTATTTCCCTTTCCAGACACTTTGAGCAGCACTGTCTTCCACTCAGAAAGGCCACCTGCATCCCTTTAACTGGCCATGCCTCCCTGATATCAGCCTACTCTGTGTTTAGACTGCTGTATCTGTACTAATACCCTCCATTAGTCTATAGGTGTATAACCAAATTCTGTATGTCCACCAGTGGGAAGCAGATGGGTGATCGCGTCACCTTGATGCAGAGTCATCCATTTATTCCTAAGGGTTCTTTTGTTATACTCTGCTCTGCTCCCATACATGTAACAGAATATCTGCCCTGCTCCTGCTGTGTATTCATTACCTCCCCTCAGCTGTAATCTTCCATGTCCTCCACCAGAAAATGATGCCACCACAGCCAATCCCCTTCCATTGCTTAAGGGTAGGTCAGCTAGCCATTGTCCACTCAGGCCAGTACTATCATTCATTCCTCTGGCTATCCACAGTGCTAATTAATCTCATCTCACAAGTAATGCAAGTGGATGCAATACCATTTACCAACAGAGCCATCGGTATGCAGGAATTTTAACACTAGCCAACTTGTCCATGGTAGGACATGGTGATGAGTACTATACCTTCCCTATAAGAGACCAAGACTGATGTTTATTCATGAAGGCCTTTCACATGGTCACTGATCTGCCTGTAGAGCTTGGCACCATAGACTGCACACATTTCCAGATTCAGGCATTTACTAGTCTTGGTTGGATATGGTCCAACATTTACAAGAGGCACTGTATTATCAGTTGTACCAAAGCCATACTCACAGATGTCATAGTGTCAACACAAAACTGCTGAAATCAAAAACAGAAAGGTATAAATAGTTCACACATCACAGAGCAACAGATCATATAGCTAGTATCTCTGCACTCCTCAAAGTATGTTAGAACCCCTTGCACTCATGTATGATAATATACATAAGAGACCTGGAGAAAGAAAAGAAGGGAATATATAACCTTGTGATTCATGAAACACAAATTGGAAGGCATATTGTCATCTGCAGTAGTATTTCCATTTGTGGTACATTTCATCTAGAACTTAATGACATTCTCTTAGCAAAGACAGCTATACTCCCTTGTGTCGAGCATGCTTCACAATACAATAATTTGCTTCACTGGTTTTGTCAACAATGAACACTACGTGCTATGCAGCCTGCACTGAAGAAATGCCATCCAAATACCATGACAGCCATTGTGCCTTGTACTGGCACACCCAGCACCATTATCACACTGAAATCGCAGCCTTGAATGGGCAAAAACCAAAATCCATTTGTGGCAAACTACCAACAGTAAAATGTTGTTTCAAAGCCAGGTACAGTCTCTACAAGAAGAAATCTTGCCCACATTTATCAGTGTGTGGGCCGTGATGTGATAGAACGTTAAGCAAAACTGAAAAACGCATAAAATAACATGAAATATGTGTTGCTAACACTAACACACAGGACACTGACCACTGAAATTGTTAGTCATGACAGGTATACATGACTTAGTGGTAAAACAGTTAGGTATGTGAAAGGAGGAGAAACCAACACATGCTTGCAGTAAACTAATATTCCTAATAGGTTCATAGATTAGTACTAAGCTAACTGCCCTTGTGAGCCATTTTAAGCCTAGTCAATCTATCCCTTGTTAGACTCAAACCCTGTACCTTGTGTTTGTAAGGAAAACACCTTAACCATTAGGCCACCCTCCCAAATCAAGTGCAATGGCAACAAGTCTGCTTTGATGCTTGTGTTGGATGTCCCATTGGTTATGAACTGCTACCTTCCTAGCTGTTAAACTCATGACAATGTGACCCACTTCTAGCAGATTTTAACCTGTTTCAACTGGACTACCTAAATACCAAGCCCTGCAATATATTGGATATGTTTTTTAACAAGTTTACTGTCATACCTGATACGTTTTTTTTTTTTTTGTATTTTTCATTAATCTAGTTAATAATTGTTTCTAGGCATTTGATTGCTGTAGAACCTTGAAGACTGTTGCTTGCTATTGGCCAGTGTTTTGGTTTGCACTTTTTAGCTATTTGCAGTGCTGTTACAAATTGCAATTCTGCGCAGTACTGAGCTAAGTGCAGTAGGATTGCAACATGCACTACATAAATGCAAGCACCTTGATCAATAGTTATCTAAATATTGCCTACATCTCTCAAATTCTATTAGTAAGTGTGACTAGCAATACTTAGAACCACAGCCAGCTACCAGTAAATGTGTGATGATTCACTCTGTGCACCATGTAGCTTCCAAATAACCTCTAGGAGCCCACAGCTTTTCTACCTTGCCCTAAGCAGTCCTGAGCTATTCTACCTTGCACTAAGCTACCCACAGCTGTTCTAACTTGCACAAAGCAGCCAGCAGCTATTCTACCTTGTACTAATCTGCCCACAGCTGTTCTACCTTGCCCTAAGCAGCCTGCAGCTATTCTACTTTGCACTAAGCTGCCCACAGCTGTTCTAACTTCCACAAAGCATCCCACAGCTGTTCTATGTTGTTCATACTTTACAGTTGCTAACTGTCTGCATTGTTCATTGTCACAGTTGCAACTCAACCTAAATTACTTCATTGACTTCATTTAGTCAGGCTGTGTACCCCTGCCAAATAAACATAACTTAACCCAGTTAATTTATACAGTAAATTTGCATTTGGCAGTGTACTCCTCCTTAAGAAAATCTGCTTAGTTACATTCCTTCACAATATAACCTGGTAAATATCTAATTCAACTACATATGGTATTCTGTATAATTCCAACTAAGTCTCCAAATTTCTGTACTAAAACAGAAGATCCGCCTGCTTGTTTCCCTTCATTTGTCACCCTAAAACACTTGGCATCCTCAGACAATATGAAAACAGGCTTATGCTCAAGGTAATGTACTCTTACTCAACACAATTCTGTTTGTGAGACATACAAACATTTAACAAATATAAAAGCCTGACTATCAAAAAAATGGACAGTGAGCAACACACACATACATCCCCCATACTCTTCACTAAACTACATTAAAAGGTCTTACAATGAGGATGTCAAAAAATTTGCCAAAGCCTCCTAGATCTGCAACAATGAGGTCTCATCAAAAATCCAACACCACATCACACTCAAGCACACATCTAATAAAGAGTCACCAAAAGTTACATTTTCTCAAGTCCCATGTATCAGACCACTCTACAAATAAAAATGTTTTATTGATTAGTGACTCTATAGTCAGGCACACTCATTATCCAGTCAGTAGGATGGACAAACACTGGGTGACAGTGAATTTTTTTCAGGTGCCAAGATCTCTGATATCTCCTAAACTATTAATACCCTTTCACCTAACAAATATGATTATGGCATGTTGGTTTGTTGGGCTATGCAGACAGCTATATCTTTTATTTTCCAAGAATAATGCCCATGTCTTCAGGAAAGATATTCAGACTCAGCAATTGGATAAATAGTGGGTACCATTCCTGGATGATCCAGTATGTGCAGCAAAGGATGAGATGCTCATCAGTCCTACCTGCTTTACAAAGTATAGCCTCTGCATCTTTACAAGGCTTCTGCATACTGCATAAAGCCTTTGCTGTCCCCGTACTGCCTTTTTTAGGCTAAGTTACACTAATGGACATCCTAGTGTAACTAACACATCAGATCCAAAAAAATGATCACATTAAGATGGCTGTGTTTGATTCCAGGGGTCTCAATAACAAATTGCCTGACCTTGAGGCTTTCCTGCATTTGAATGCACTCATAGGTGTGTAATGACTGAAACCTGGTTTACATGTATAGAAATCATTCTCTCCAGACCTTGATTTTGTGCCTACCATGACTTCAGATCTGATGACAAATGTAATGGAATTTCTAAATTTCTTAGGGACCATATCACTGCAGGCAAATTCCTGGAGACCCACAAACTGAACTCCTTGCACTCCAAATCACACTAAACAGGGCTATCAGGTATCACCTGTTAAAGGACACCCCTATGTCCAATAAAAATCATGTTGAATTCCTAAATATACTTAATGAATTTTCCATAAACAAGAGTGCCATTAATTTGGGAAACTTTAACGACCCCTAAGTAAACTGGAGTACCAATATCTCCAATGCAAGATATGTCCAAAAGTTCTTAGATTCAATAAACAAAAACAACCTTTACCAGATTGTTAACAAACCCACAAGAGGCCATAATATTATTTACCTGTTCTATATGAAAATAGCTTCTTCTTGCACTATTCCCCTAAACTAGTGACTTTTACCTCGAAAATCTCTAAACCCTCTGAAAATAATATCTTAGAATTCAAGTATTTCAAATGTACTAATCTCACCACATTCTATGACAATGTTTCAAAATTTACTCATATCAGCATCATCGCAGGTAGCTTCACTAAATAGTTCAATGCCCACTTAGATAAATTTCAAGAACTAGCTGTCTCGGACAGATCTAAATATAGTGAGAAGTTTAAAAACAAAGCACTCAGGTATTTCGCCAACATTACATAAACTCTGAAAAACTCCTTATACAATGTGTCAGAAGACCATTATATCAAGGATACTATCAAAAGTATGTCTGAGTATTTAAAAAATGCTATTAGGTTTACTAAAGTAGCCTGTAAACTTTGTTTAGCATCTGATGCTAAGGACTTTTTTAGCTACATCAAAAACTAAGAAATAACACCAATATTGCTTAAACTCATTTAAAAGGGCACCATCTATTTTGACCCAGAAGACATTGCCAACATACTAGCAAATCAATTAAGTGAAACTTTTACCACAAAAAGGACTATTTAAAGCCCATTTATCCATGAATCTCTTGACCACCACATCTTTATTAAAAACAGATAATGAAGATGCTTTCTAAGACCAAATATACTTCATCCATGGAAACTGATAATACACCTGCTATTCAATATTTAAAACTAAACAAGCTCTGGCAGAGAGACTATATAAACTCATTAACCTAAGTTTACCCACAGGCTTTGTCCCTATGGTTTTCTGAACAACAGTTGTGATGCCATTTTCATAAGTGTGGCCCTACCATGTATTCTGGGAATTAGAGGCCCATCAGCCTGATGAGTCTAATTTGCAAAACCATGCTCCAGAGGCATAGAGGGCTAAAGTTCTGAATACAACCCAGATGACCTTGGTTCAATCTGTGGTGGGGTGACTGATGCAGCAGCAGGGAGGGATAAATGTGCTCATCTTAGGACAGTGGTCACTCATTGATGATCCTCCCTAAAGTGAGGCATGTTCCAAAGAGTGGAGTTGCCCGTGGATGTAGTCGATGAACATGGGGGAGCAGGAAATGAGAAGTGAATAGGACATATAAAAGACACCCCCAATAGAAGCAAAGATGGTTGAGACCCCAGGATGCTTAGGACTGACGACTGGCCCCAGCAATACCAAAATAGTCTGGGGGGTAGAAGGATGGCAGGTAGACCCAGTGTGGACATGGAGCACAGGGGGAGCCAGGCTGGTAGGATGAGGTCCAAGGGGAGCAAAAAAAATTAATCCTCAGACTAGACCTGCAGTAGTTTTGCTTTGTGAAGGGTAGATCCTATCTAATGAATTTGGTTACCTTCTTTGAAAGGGTAATGCAAGCTATTGACAGAGGTCTTGATGTCTACATCACATACATTGATCTGGCCAAGGCATTGGACACCATTCATCTTGGCAGCATGGTTAGTAAGCTTAAAGCATTACAACTAGATACCTGTGTGGTAAGATGGATAGTAAACTGGTTAAAGGACAGGACCCATACAGTGTAGATGTCAAGTACCTCATCAGAGAGTATGAAGGTGACCAGTGTTATTCTACAGGGCTTAGTGCTGGGACCACTTTTGTTCAGCATTTGCTTTTCTGACCAACAGACCATGTACCAAGACAGCTGGCTAACCAAGTTTGCAGATTGACAAATCCCCTTCTGACACCCAAACTCTTCAGCAAAAACATAAACTCATTAATAACTGATGCATTAAAAATACGATCAAATTAAATGCAAAAATAGTGCAATATTGTCACATTTTCTAGACAACCCCTCCCCCCATATGGAATAGACAATACCACACTTCAAAATGAGGATGTTGTTGAGGACCTTGGAGTTTGGGTTGGTAGTTCTCTCTTTCCTTTGGCACTCATGTAACAACAGCAGACAAAAAGTCCTTCTTCTTGGTTAAGCTAATTGCCAAGGGAATATCATCCAGATTTTAAAAGGTCATTGACTCCTATTAATCAGTATTGATTAGGCCACTAATGGAATACAGTACTCCCTTTCTAATGTATCTCACTAGAAAAATCAAACAACTTCAAAGACCCCAGAAATTCTTAACTAAGAAGATAACTGGATTAGAAACTGTAATCTATCGGAAAATACTGGAATTATTGTCTCTTTATTCAGTAGTTTATAGATTCCAGAGGGGAGATCTATGTTCATCTGCCTTCCTCATTATTAGCAACCCAATGGTATTGGCTATCTTGGGTCTATGTTTACTCATCCAAGGATCAATTCTGCAAACCTCCGATGATCAAACTTTAGACAGCAAACATTCATTCATCGAATGTTCACTACAGCGAATATGTGAGATGGAGAAAGTAACTAGTTGGCCAACATTTCCCCATCACACACACAGAAGTATTTCAAACCCACCCAAGTGGGTGGCTGCACTCCAAACACCCCCCCAACCATATATACCAACTTTGAGACCGCACTATCAGGAAATTTGCCTTTTCCTCACTGTAGTGCAATGTCAGAGTCGGTATATATAGTTAGGGGAGTGTAGTGGTGAAGCCCCCACATTGGCGGGCTTCTCATAATCTGGGAACTATACCTAAGAAATTGTGATCACTGCATGCATATTGGGATGTGGTGTGTATGAAGAGAGAGAGATTGCAGGAGGCAAGTGATGTAAGACAGTAGTGGTACTGCTTAATAGTCTACAAATGAAGGAGGGGATAGAATGTGTTTTAGGAATTTGTAAAGAAAGGTGGCAAAAAGCAAGTCTCCTTTCTATTGTACTGGAAAATGATTAGTATCGAGTAGTAGAAAGCAGTGGTGTGTATTCTTTATATTATCTAAAATGGGTAGTTATGTTGAATGGATGTAACAGTACTACAGTTTGTATACAAATCAGAGATATTTGCATATGCTCCACATGAGTGTGAATTGTTAAGGATAAGGTATTAACAGAAAAAGCTAATATAGTTCCTTAATTAAGTAACACATGGATGGTGTCAACAGAGATCAGGGAACATTGCAGCATTCACTGCAATTGTTATACCTTAGCAGTGGCATTGTCCACTGTGACAACACCAGTTGTAACCTATCTCTTCCAACTTGGCCTCTGATCAAGTACCAGGGGTATGCTGGATGCTTCCCCCTATGTCAGGGAAAATGGGAGCACAGCTCTCATGTAAAACAGCAGTTTAACAGCTAGCATATATAAGTACCAGGGGTATGATGGATGCTTCCCCCTATACCAGGGAGTAAAGGGCACAGCTCCTGTGTCAAACAGTTTTAAGGTTGTAATGGTAAGTTCTGGAACTTGCTATGTTTCACTGGGATCATCCTTTAATGTCTGAAGGGTACTGACTTACATTACTGGGTCTCACATTTCTGATATGGAGCCATGTTTGTACGGCTCTTCACATAATATTCAAAATCTGTCCCAATAGTATAATTTTTGAACCACATAAAGAAGATCAGTCTTTCTTAGACAATGATGCTGTTGGTATTTTCTTGGCTTTCCTCTAAGTGACTATACTGATACTTGTCAGAGACTACTGTTGCCCCATTTAACTATATGCACTTATTATACAGTCTTCCCATTCCTATTTTGTAGGTAAACACAATACTCACTAGTTCTTACTTTCAGGACATCTAGCAAGCCAGGTAGCATTTTGTCGGGTCTATGTTATCTAATTGACTGCTTAGCTTGTTGAACGCCTAAACATCCACAGCTAAGGGTCAAAAGCTTACAATCTTGAACAGCCAGGTACGCAAATTCTTTCATGATGACCACACAAAACAAAAAGGCCCATTAATTTTTATACCTATGCAGTTTGCCATGACATCGTATATGGATTATGCAAGTATTTAACAGGTAAAAGAAGCAAGAACAAGCAGTTACCATGAATGCATTTTCATGTTGTATATGGCTTGTGTCTTGATTGACAACTTGTCACTTAGCAATGGATAATTGGCCTTGACAGCAGGCCCATGCACATCACTGATTAACACCATTGAAAGTCAATACATTTGAGGAATGCTACACTCTATCAAGAGACCTCACATTTGGCAATAGTACATCTGATGATATATCAGTAGTAGACAAATAACCTATCACTGGGATCTGTAATATAAAAACAGGGTGAAAATATATAATTGTTTACTATGATGCAGTTAAACACAATATAATTGACATTTAATTATGGTTTGCAGATTGTTTACAGAGTTTGTCATGGCACAATAGAACTTGCCACTATGTGAGATGCACCAATAATGGAGTGGGTGTCAGCACAGTAAGTGACGCATCATAACATGGAAGTAAGATGTTCTGAAGCATGTACATGTGTGGCTTCTGTACAGCCTTTAATGTAAATGTGCATGTCTTTGGTTATGGCATAGAACTGTTTCTCTCTTAACACGCTGTATACACAAATCAATACCCCATATGTCTGCAAACACATAATAAAAATGTAACCAAGAAAAAAAAGAACTCCACAACATAACAAAAGGAAACAGAAATCCAAAGTACAAAAACATGATGTGTTCTCACCAGAGAATTCCATTTATTAGACTTTTGAGTGCTTTTGTCTTAAAAAAACAAAATTTCTTCAGAAAAAAATCACTACGAGATAGTCCATTTTAAGTACGCAGTAATCATGTGATGAAAGACATGTACTAAAAAGTCATGAAATAGCACCATGCAGTGCAGGAACATACAATGGTCTTTTACTATAACTGGTAACATTAGTTAGGACCAGTAGAGTCATTTCAGCATCAGACAGTGAACCATCTTACGTAGGTCACAACATACTGAGTGGTATGCCTCATGCCTTAAGATATATCATCTATTTAGACATAGCCTGCATGGAGAGTTTGGATGGTAATTTATCCAGACAGACTAGGAATGTGGCTGTGCAGTCCACTATGATTAACAGATTTGCAGAATTCTACATAGTAAACTGTGACATGAACGTGCCAATGTTTCTCGGGGATATCGTAATGTAAATCACCTGAATAAAGCTGTAGCTTCAATAGTGCAATTCAGGATTATGTAAATCATGTTCATTTTATCAACTTTGCTGTTCTATTTTGTTTTGTCTGATGAGCAGGTATGTAATATTATTGTTAGTCTTAATCTGCTGCTACTCACTGATGCCTTGCTTTGGGGACACAGGGTGATTGTATGCATGCTGTTGCACAAGTGTACCTGTGTCACTGCTTGCATGTTGGTCTATGTGAGGTAAAACAGCAGAAATTATGATATACAAATTCAGTCTGCAGTGTATTGTTTACATTGCCCTTTTATGCATGCAATAAATTACATAATGTACACATTCTGGAGCATATGCATATAGTCCAGTGTTATACTATCAGTCATAATATTGATATTTAAATATGTCACTTGCCCTTCTCCTCATGTATGCTGTTATGCTATGGAAGCACCACAGACCTAGTCTGTATAATGTTTAAACACAACCCCTGAGATAGAAGAACATTTACACATCTGTTTTGTTCCAATACCTCTTCCCCTAAACAGCATGAATTTGAGTATCTTTGTAGCCCAGTCATAGCACTTTAGACTCTCACCTTATTATGGATGAGGGAAAGTTCACTGCTGCCATCATTATTGACCTTACAAGAGCATTTAACTTTGTTGATTACTTCATCCACATAAACCATATGCTTGAAACAGGGATTAGTTCAAACGCCACTCCCTGGTTCCATAATTGTCTAATTAATCATCACTTTGCTGTCAAAGGTTCCACTGTCTCTCCTCTCTTACTTTCTATTCATATTAGTAAACTCCCTCCTGGTTTGCCTCATCTCTCAGTTAGATTAGAGACCTCCATTTTAAAGTAGTCATTAGGCATTATGCAGATTTGAGTAAATTCACTATAGTGCATTTAGGTAGAATAAGGCCTGAAATATGGAGTCAGACATGTATGGATTCAGTTTCAGAGAAAGGTTATTAGAAAGGAAAGATAAGCATGAAATGTGCAGAAAATACAGACATACAGAATGTTATTTTCTCAAGGGAAAGATACAATCTTGCCAGTTACAGAATGTTCCTTAATGGAATGTTATATTAAGGCCAGGCCTGAAAAGCAAGGTTACCAATGCTAAAGAGGCATGTAAAGCAATACAGGGTTTTAAAAATATACTTCAGATACAGTTAGAGAAGTCAGTCAGTTAGTTAGTTCGACCTGATATTACAAAGAAGATTAAGCTACAATACAGGCACTTGAACTTGATTACAGAATACAGGTCAAACACATCATTCAGGGCAATCATAATAATGTGCAGAAACTTTGACAGACTTATTGTTTATCAGCACTGTCAATAAAGACAGTATTTGGATATTGTGAACATCTAATAAAGCCTTAGTAAATGAACTACAGTGTTTGGAGAATTCATTGGACCATATAGGAGAAACTGGCACCTGTTCTGCATGAGTTTGGGTAATTAATAAATAAAGACTTTCATTTCAGTCCCATTTCAGTTGTTTCCAGTTAAATCCAATATACTACAGTCTTATCAATTCTTACAAAGGTGAGCCACTATGAATGGGGTAAAATAGTTAAAGTAACTCCCAAAACCCAACAGAAACCTTGCATCAGCAGTCAGAGTATGTGTGTTCTACAAAAAATCTACAGAATAGCAGTGTTTTGTTCAATTACATGTGTTCTGCAGAGCAAACTACAGAATGGCAGTGTTTCATTCCAGGCAAACTTATCAGTGGCCTGTGCTCATTCAGAACACTTCAGATCTTCAACAGAGACAGCTATAGTAAGTAAACACAAATAGGAAAATAAGAAAACCAATGCCCATGGTAAAGAAAAAGCACTCACTTTAATGTTTCCACACTATTAAAACATAAAATAATTAACATACAAAATTCACGGACTAAGCTCTTTGTTCTTGAATTCAAGGTAGACATAGCAAAATGGTTAATTAACCTTAAACTATTCATAAGACAGTTGAATTTAAGACTGTATTTTTATGACAGAAAAAAATGGGATTGACAATAGCTCAAACAGTCTTAAATGCAAAAGTAGTTTATACCTCCTAGCAACCCCATGAGTAACAGTTTTGAGAGGTTGGTAGAAAATGATTTTAGACAAATATTAAAACTGGACAAATCAAATTTTAGCAATTTAACAAAGGAAGAGAGACTGTGCCTGAATGGTTTAGCCAGAAATAAAGAATATAGAGTGATGAAGCCGGACAAGGGTGGGGGGATAGTATTAATGAAGCAATTTGACTATGTTTGCAAAATGAATGAGCTTCTAAATAATGAAGAGACCTATGAAAGGGCAACAATAAATGAGATTAATAGGGCATATATGAAAACAGACATGATGTTGCTCAATGCCTTATAGCAAGGCTCATTGAAACCTGATGAACTTGAGTATCTTAGGGTGGAGACACCAATTATCCCAATAATGTTTGGGATCCACAAGATACATAAAAATCAGAGTGACCCCCCCCCACCCTTTTAGACCAATTGTGGTGGCAAAGGGATCTAAGACAGAATCAATAGCAGCCTTTGTGGATCATCACTCTAAGGCAGCTCTCAAGTCCTTTACGTATATCTTGAAAGACTCATGGCATTGCCTAGATTTATTGAGAACATTACCTAGTGACAAGAACTTTGTGTTCATCACAAGTAATATAATTAGTTTCTTTTCTGTTATACCCCATAAGGTAGGCTTGGATTATTTCACTCAAAGCTTGAAACGGAGTGGGTTGTTGGACCAAACCAGGATTAACTTACTGGCAGACCTGGTTGAAATTGTACTTATCAACAATTTTCTATGTTTTGAGGATGAATACTTCAGGCAAAATACAGGTGTGGCTATGGGCGCAAAGTGCGTCCCAATTTTTGCCAACCTTGTTTTAGCTGAATGGGAGAAAAGGGAGGTATTCATCTCAGTTTACATGAACAAAATTTTATCTTATCATAGATTTTTGGATAATACCCTTATTCTGAGGACAGGGGTTTCTGAAGTTCTGTTAGAAATGATAAATTATTTGAACACAATGACTGATTTTTTTAGATTTACATATAAGACCAACAGCAAAAATACTGATTTTTTTAGATATTTTTTTGGGCAAAAAAAATTTAAGTGGAGAACTCTCTTCCAACATTTTTAGGAAAAGAACTTATACAAACACACTCTTATAATATCATAGTTGCCATCCTTTTCATCAAAGACGGAGTGTCATTAAAGGCCAAATGGTTAGACTCTCCAGGTTGGTCAGCAATGATGATTAATTTTTATGTGAGATTTATATTTTGATTGGAATGTTCAAAGAAAGGGGCTATCCCATTAAGATTCTGACAGCAGTTAAAATGAAGTTATAAAAAAATTGTTCTATGAGATTTAGCCTCATTTTAAGAGGTGGGAGGAGTACTATAATGATAGTGAATTTAGAAACACCTAAGAATGATGTTATGGTCTTATAGTAAAATCATTTAGTACCAGATTTGGCAAAAAGGTTTATGTAGGATATGGGACAGCATGCTTGACACTGAATTGAAAAACAAATTAGGTGCAAAACCTAAAGTTGTATACAGCAGGGGCAGAAATATCAAGGAAATACTCGAATGTGACAATGAAAAGTTTAAAAAGACATACATTTTTAGGATGAGCAAATGCAGGGCATGCAGTAGTTGTAAGTTTATTAATGATAGTCCTTATGTGACTATTGAATCACACAACAGGACACTGCAGTGTCCTGGATGCTACAACTGCAATACAAAAGGAGTTGTGTATATTGCTACATGCATGTCATGCCCTGCGTTCTAAATAGGCAAGACCATCAGGAAGTTACATGACAGAATTGTGGAGCATAATAGGGATATAAGAAAAAGGAAAGAGACCAGTGCTTTATACATGCACACTAGAGAATGCAATGTGTATAAAAACATGTATTTTTATTGTGATAGACAAACCAAAAGTAGGAATGAGGGGCTGTCCCTGAATTAGAACTTTTAAACAAAGAGTTAGAATGGCAACTTAGATTAAATGCCAAAGAGAAACCAGGCATTAATGACAATATATCTCTGTTGTGTGTTCTAAAACAAGAGCAAAAGATGTTTGCATTTTTTATGTGAAGTTTATACTTGATGGATATGTTTTATCTGGTTTAAAGTGTTTGTGATCTACCTTTTGCAAAGATTTGTTTCATTTACCATTTTTACAGCAGGTTAAAGTTGCATTCCAGATATCTAATTTTTAATGTTTAACTGTTTCAACATTTTTACTATTTATTTATTAGAGATTTTATTCTTCATATTGCATAATTTGACATGGCAGGAAATGATATAATGATTGACTTTAAGATCTGGTGTTATTTACATATAGCTTAAAGATGTTTTCACTGAGTCTGATGATGCCTTAATGTTTTATTAGATGAAAGCGCTTAGTCCATGAATTTTATATGTTAATTTATTTTATGTTTTAATAGTGTGGAAACATTAAAGTGAGTGTTTTTTCTTTACCAGGAGCAGTGGTTTTCTTATTTTTCTTTTTTATTTGTTTTAAATCATCTATGTGGTGGTTTGGAACAGCTATATTAGCTGTAGTAAGTAACCCTTTCAAGTACAGTTTTTAGTGCAGCAGTCAGCTTAACTTCAAGGTTTCACTCAGCAGCATACCAGTGTTTTTCCATGAATAAAGTCTATGAACGCTATACAGAAATAGCCAGAAATGATGGCACTACAGTTTCTCATTACAGAGGAGATCTTTCAGTAAAACAGCACTACTTCATGCAGAAAATGGACACAACAGAATTGTAGTTGTTAAACAAAGTACACATCGCTAGTGTTTACTTCAGAAAAAGCCTCAAAGAACTTCAGCAGACCAGCACTAACCCAACAAAGAACAGAAAGACACTGCAACCAAGTAACTCTGGAAAAACGAAGTCAGCTTAAACCCAGCAGCAAATTATGAGACTCCACAAGTTGATTTTAGCGCTTTCATTCACTTTAATCTTCTGTGAACTTCCTCAGAAACAACTTCACCATCCATACACCTGTTTAAGTACTATTCAATCACAATTAATTTACATACATAATTGATGGCAATGAATAAAATTTAAAGACATACCATAAAAAATTACTGAAAACTATATATAGTAGTACATATGAACTCTTAAAACATATGTTCATATGTACTATATATAGTTTTCAGTAATTTTTTATGGTATGTCTTTAAATTTTATTCATTGCCATCAATTATGTATGTAAATTAATTGTGATTGAATAGTACTTAAACAGGTGTATGGATGGTGAAGTTGTTTCTGAGGAAGTTCACAGAAGATTAAAGTGAATGAAAGCGCTAAAAACAACTTGTGGAGTCTCATAATTTGCTGCTGGGTTTAAGCTGACTTCGTTTTTCCAGAGTTACTAACCCAACAAACTTCAGCAGTGTTTTCCTTCAGAACATAAAAGTCATTATCCAGTTAACAGCGATGTCTACAAACCTTCAAGTTTCCAGTGTGATGCCACACATACAAAAAGCAAGGAAAAGTTTAAAAAGCTAAAGACAACAGGACACAGTATTTCAGGATCATAAAGTTATGTAAGACTTTATATGCACTTTTTAGTTAACAGCTCAAAAAAGTTTAGATTCATCAGTAAACGTCATTTGCATACCTGTTGTATAAACATGTCAAGAAATACTTCAGTTAGGACATCAGCAAATTTTTATTTTATTTTATTTTATTTATTTATTTATTTTTTTTATATTTTACATTTGTTGACCGGGCTAGTCCAGCTAGATCAATGTTCATTTTCAGTGGAGGCCCAGGGAGAAAAGCTCCATTGGTTAAAACAAGATTAGAGAATACAAATACACATAAAACAAAAGCAGTAAGCATAAAGGATAAGAAGATTTTAGTATAGGTAATACACATCTAAGAGTAAAAAATATCCATAACAAGAAAATATTCAAGTAAATGGTTAACGACTTTCAATACAAAATTTGATAGTACCTAGTCATACAGTGTATCAATACATTGTTTGAAAAACTGGTAGACAATATAAATTTCTTCTTTTTTTTTTTTAAACAACATATATGAGATCAGTAATATCTACAAAGATATTTTGTCAGAGGAAGTCAGTCAGGATATCATAGCAGAGAAGGAAGAATTGTGGTAGAGGAAATGAAGAAGGCAGGTTAGTCAGGGTTGGTACAAGAGCAAAGCCAGAATTTATTAAGATGTGTTTGCAGTTGTTTCTTAAAGAGTGGAAGAGTGGCCAAAGAGGAGATATTTGATGGAAGGTTGTTCCATATTTTGCCAACTGAGTTGGAAAAAAGGCAATTACCTGCAGAATTAATAGTTTTGGTACTATTAACTAGTAGTTTGTCTGAAGAACGTAGTTGTTTCAGGTTGTTATAGGGAGTCAAGAGATTACTGAGAACTGGTGTTTTAGATGGTTGATATAGAATTTTGTGAGCTATTAAGAGTTGTTGATAAATGAGCTTGTTAGGAAGTTCAAGCCAGTCTAGTTGTTTTAAGTTTAGACAGTGGTGAGTTCTAAACTGAGATCCTGTGGCAAATCGAGCAATATTATGGTAAGATGTAGTAAGTTTCTTAAGGTTACTTTAAGAGAGATTAGTGAAAATAGGGGAAGCATATAGAAGGGTAGAGATAAGGTGTGATTGGGCTAAGGTGGTCCGGGCTTCAGGTGTAAGGAAGGGTTTGATTCTGTACAGGGATCCAATCTTTTTATTAATTGCTTTTATTATGTTGTTGATGTGACAATCATAGTTAAGATTATTGTCAATAGTAACACCTAGAAGTTTTGTTGAAGAATCAGGAGAAATTTGAGTGTTATCAGTGGAAGTAATAGAGAAGTTTATAGAAGTAGATTTATGGGTAGGTGAAAATAGTAACAATTTGGTTTTCTTAGGGTTAAGGAGTAGACAGCGGTCATAGAACCACTGTTCAACAGTTGAAAAGGCTTTTTGTGTAAGAGACTGGAGTTCTGTTTGAGAGGAAGCAGTGCAAATTATAGTGGAATCATCTGCATATTGTATGCAGGTAGTGTTAGGGATAGCTGATTGGAGGTTGTTAATAAAGATAGAAAATAGAAGTGGGCCTAGGATAGACCCTTGAGGTACTCCTAAAGAGATAGGAAGGAGAGCAGATAGCAAATTTTTCCAGAGTACTGCCTGGTGACGGTTTTCTAGATAAGAGGTAAACCAGGTTAAGGAAGAGGGATCCAGTGCAAGAGATTTTAGTGTGTGCAGAAGAAGTTTATGATTAACCATGTCAAAGGCTTTTGATAGGTCTATGAATAGAGAAGATGTAAGTTTATTATTGTTACGGTTATAATTGATGGTGTTGGTAAAGGAGAGTAAAGCTGTGGTAGTACTGTGGGAAGTTTTAAATCCATGTTGAGTGTTAGCAAGTAGGTTATTATGGAGGAGATGGTTAAGTAGTTGTTTGTGTATACATTTTTCCATAATTTTGGCTAAGGGAGATAGAAGTGCTATGGGACGAAAGTTAGAGAAGTCATTAGACTTGCCTCCTTTGTGTAGGGGAATGATGTGGGATATCTTCCAGATCACAGGGAAAATACCTTCTTTTATAGATCTATTTATTAGGATAGAGACTGGGTAAGCAATGGATTTTGCTGCTATTTGCAGGAATTCTGCAGGAAGCTTGTCTGCAGATGGGGTGGTAGGTTTAAGTTTTTGGATTAGAGATTGGATATAGGAGGTAGCTACAGGTTGTAGGTGAAGGGGAGGAAGAGTGTTTTTTAAAGTAGGTGAGAGTAGTTTAGAAGTGTCAGGAGATAGGTGGTTTGCTAGAGTTTGTATGGAATTGGTGAAGAAAGAATTAAAGTCATTGGCTATTTGTGTGGAATTGTCAGAGTCAGAATCTTGAGGGTTGGGTGTAATTGCTTGGCCTGGGGTTAGAAGATTATTAATACTGTTCCAAATTTTTTTAGGTTCCTTTTTGGTGGTTTTCTGTAGTTGAAAGTAATAGTTCTTTTTATCTGTCAGAATGGCTTTTTTGGTACTGTTCCAAGCTCTTGAAAGTTTTGGTGGTCAGTTTGGTTTTTAGTAGATCGCCATTTATCCCAAGATTTATTTCTGAGGATGATTTTTTTGCTTAGTATTCTTGGTTAGCCAGGGCGCTGTTTTAGTTTTGGTTCTAATGGTACGACTTGGGGCATGTTGATCTAGGATAGATAGGAATGATGAACTGAAGTATTCCACTGCTTCATTCAGTTCATAGGTTCATAGGTTTATACTAGGCTATCTGCCCTAAGGCATTTATAAGCCTAGCCCAAAGTTTTGTGGCTTACGCCACCCCTTATATGAAAAAATACTGTACCCATTAGTTTGTTGTGCCTCTGTCCAGCAGTAACACAGAGATGATTCCTGGGGTAAACCTATGATCTCCCATCCACAGGTCAAGATTTCTCTTGAACAGAGCCAGCGAGGTGCCCTGCCTCACATGGACCGGGATTTTATTTCACAGCATAGGGAGTCTCTGAGTGATAAATCTATCCCTCCAGCACATCCTATTTATATCCGTGCTAAGGTTTAAGTCGCTTGCTCTAGTAGTTTTTGTGGATTTGGATTTTTTGAGGTGGAGCATGTCCATTAATTCCGGGTTGGACATGGCCTTGTATGTCAGGCACATGTCACCTCTGAGCAGACGGTATGCGACTGAATAGAGCTGGAGTTTCTTCAATCTGGCAGCATAGGACAGATTTTGGAGTCCCTTTATCCTTTTGGTGAGGAACTTTTGGGGTCTCTCCAATTGCTGCAGATGTCAGGTGAGATACATCCCAAATGGGGCATTGTACTAAATCATTGGTCTGATAAGTGAAGAGTACAGGGGAACAATGGCCACACTAGATCTGGATGTGAATCCCTTCATGATCAGGAGGGCAATGTAGAAGGTCTTTCTAACCACTTTAGCAATGTGAGTGTCAAAAGAAAGGCCACTGTCAACCCGGGTCCCCAGGTCCCTGATAACCTCTTCTGTGCTTAGTGGATTGCCACATATATGGTAGCTTGGGGTTACCTTGTTTTTCCCGAAGGGTATGACTATACATTTTTTGGCGTTTAACTTCAGGCCATGGCTCTGGCACCAGCTATCTGTTTCCATGAGTCCCTTCTGAAGGATATCCGTGTCCAATGCACTTTCCACTATGGCGCCCAGTTTGCAGTCGTCTGCAAACTTTGTCAGCCAAAGTCCTCCTATGTTGGCCTGTACTTCTGAGAAGTAGATGCCGAACAATAGGGGGCCAAGGACCAAGCCCTGTGGGACACCACTTGTGACCGGCTTGGAGTCTGACATAGCGCCAGCAACTCTAACCCTGTGGGTTCTGTCCTTAAGTCAGTTTGCAACCCATCTTGTGACATATGGGTTTACATTTAAGCTGGTAAGTTTTTCTACAATACCCGAGTGGGGTATTGTGTCGAAGCCTTTGCAAGGTCAAGGTAGGCTGTATGGACTGCCTTTCCCTCATCAATGGCCTTGGTGACTGTTTCGAAGAAGTCGACCAAGTTCAAAAGGCATGATCTGCCCTTGACGAAGCCAAACTGGGTCGGGTCCAATGTCTGCAAGTCCCTATATCTTTGCTTATGAGCTCCATTATGATCCTCTCCATAGCTTTGCAGACTAGACTTGTTAAGCTTATGGGGTGGTAATTACTAGGGTCCGTAGAGGCACCGCCTTTGTGGAGTGGGAACCACAGTTGCCGTACACCACTCCTTGGGCACGTATCCTGTGGTAAGGCTGAGATTAAACAGCTGCCTTATGTGCGGGTTTAATTCCTCATTTAGCTCATGTAGCACACAGCCGGGGACACCATCCGGTCCCATTGATGCTGTGTTTTTAGCTTTAGAGAGAGCAGCTTTCACCTGCGCATTTGAGATGTCTGGGAGGCTACACTCCGCTGGGATAGTTATCTCTCCTTTAGGGGAGAGGGTGAAGTTTGCACTGAACCTGTCTGCCCAGTATGTTGGCAATGTCTGTGGGTTCAGTGATTTTTCTATCATTTTGGACTAATTCTGAGCATATCTGGGAGTTTCCACCCAGGTTCCTAACATAGCTGAAAAAGGCCTTATGATTGTCCTTTGAATCCATGGCAATGTTTCTCTCAAAATTGGCCTTAGTTAATTTTATGAGTGCTCGTATTTTTTTACTAATAATGATCAGGGGTGACTTCCCTTTTATGGATTTTGTTCTATCATGTAATAACTTTCTCCTCTTATTGTAAAGTTTGTTAATGGCTGGGGACCACCAGACTGGACGATTGCCCTTTGTGGAAAGAGTCTTGGTTTTATTTGGGATTGCCTGATCCATGCAGTCCTGGAGGTGTTCATAGAAGGCATTTGTAAGGGCTTCCGCAGCTTGGGTTGTGGTTTCCACTGGCTCAGGGGCCTTGAAGGATACCACACCAGTCTTGAGTAGTGTGAAGTTTGCTTTAGAGAAGTTCTTCACTTTTGGGTACTGTGGGAAGTTTTAAAAATCCAGGGGGTTTTGGGGGGGTTTGTTAAAAGAAAAGGTTTAAGGTTTTTAAAAAAATGGAAGGGAAAGAGGGTTTTTAAGGGGAAAAAAGTTGGGGTTTGGGGGTTTAAATAAACTTTTTTTTTTTTTCCCATAATTTTGGCTAAGGGAGATAGAAGTGCTATGGGACGAAAGTTAGAGAAGTCATTAGACTTGCCTCCTTTGTGTAGGGGAATGATGTGGGATATCTTCCAGATCACAGGGAAAATACCTTCTTTTATAGATCTATTTATTAGGATAGAGACTGGGTAAGCAATGGATTTTGCTGCTATTTGCAGGAATTCTGCAGGAAGCTTGTCTGCAGATGGGGTGGTAGGTTTAAGTTTTTGGATTAGAGATTGGATATAGGAGGTAGATACAGGTTGTAGGTGAAGGGGAGGAAGAGTGTTTTTTAAAGTAGGTGAGAGTAGTTTAGAAGTGTCAGGAGATAGGTGGTTTGCTAGAGTTTGTATGGAATTGGTGAAGAAAGAATTAAAGTCATTGGCTATTTGTGTGGAATTGTCAGAGTCAGAATCTTGAGGGTTGGGTGTAATTGCTTGGCCTGGGGTTAGAAGATTATTAATACTGTTCCAAATTTTTTTAGGTTCCTTTTTGGTGGTTTTCTGTAGTTGAAAGTAATAGTTCTTTTTATCTGTCAGAATGGCTTTTTTGGTACTGTTCCAAGCTCTTGAAAGTTTTGGTGGTCAGTTTGGTTTTTAGTAGATCGCCATTTATCCCAAGATTTATTTCTGAGGATGATTTTTTTGCTTAGTATTCTTGGTTAGCCAGGGCGCTGTTTTAGTTTTGGTTCTAATGGTACGACTTGGGGCATGTTGATCTAGGATAGATAGGAATGATGAACTGAAGTATTCCACTGCTTCATTCAGTTCATAGGTTCATAGGTTTATACTAGGCTATCTGCCCTAAGGCATTTATAAGCCTAGCCCAAAGTTTTGTGGCTTACGCCACCCCTTATATGAAAAAATACTGTACCCATTAGTTTGTTGTGCCTCTGTCCAGCAGTAACACAGAGATGATTCCTGGGGTAAACCTATGATCTCCCATCCACAGGTCAAGATTTCTCTTGAACAGAGCCAGCGAGGTGCCCTGCCTCACATGGACCGGGATTTTATTTCACAGCATAGGGAGTCTCTGAGTGATAAATCTATCCCTCCAGCACATCCTATTTATATCCGTGCTAAGGTTTAAGTCGCTTGCTCTAGTAGTTTTTGTGGATTTGGATTTTTTGAGGTGGAGCATGTCCATTAATTCCGGGTTGGACATGGCCTTGTATGTCAGGCACATGTCACCTCTGAGCAGACGGTATGCGACTGAATAGAGCTGGAGTTTCTTCAATCTGGCAGCATAGGACAGATTTTGGAGTCCCTTTATCCTTTTGGTGAGGAACTTTTGGGGTCTCTCCAATTGCTGCAGATGTCAGGTGAGATACATCCCAAATGGGGCATTGTACTAAATCATTGGTCTGATAAGTGAAGAGTACAGGGGAACAATGGCCACACTAGATCTGGATGTGAATCCCTTCATGATCAGGAGGGCAATGTAGAAGGTCTTTCTAACCACTTTAGCAATGTGAGTGTCAAAAGAAAGGCCACTGTCAACCCGGGTCCCCAGGTCCCTGATAACCTCTTCTGTGCTTAGTGGATTGCCACATATATGGTAGCTTGGGGTTACCTTGTTTTTCCCGAAGGGTATGACTATACATTTTTTGGCGTTTAACTTCAGGCCATGGCTCTGGCACCAGCTATCTGTTTCCATGAGTCCCTTCTGAAGGATATCCGTGTCCAATGCACTTTCCACTATGGCGCCCAGTTTGCAGTCGTCTGCAAACTTTGTCAGCCAAAGTCCTCCTATGTTGGCCTGTACTTCTGAGAAGTAGATGCCGAACAATAGGGGGCCAAGGACCAAGCCCTGTGGGACACCACTTGTGACCGGCTTGGAGTCTGACATAGCGCCAGCAACTCTAACCCTGTGGGTTCTGTCCTTAAGTCAGTTTGCAACCCATCTTGTGACATATGGGTTTACATTTAAGCTGGTAAGTTTTTCTACAATACCCGAGTGGGGTATTGTGTCGAAAGCCTTTGCAAGGTCAAGGTAGGCTGTATGGACTGCCTTTCCCTCATCAATGGCCTTGGTGACTGTTTCGAAGAAGTCGACCAAGTTCAAAAGGCATGATCTGCCCTTGACGAAGCCAAACTGGGTCGGGTCCAATGTCTGCAAGTCCCCTATATCTTTGCTTATGAGCTCCATTATGATCCTCTCCATAGCTTTGCAGACTAGACTTGTTAAGCTTATGGGGTGGTAATTACTAGGGTCCGTAGAGGCACCGCCTTTGTGGAGTGGGAACCACAGTTGCCGTACACCACTCCTTGGGCACGTATCCTGTGGTAAGGCTGAGATTAAACAGCTGCCTTATGTGCGGGTTTAATTCCTCATTTAGCTCATGTAGCACACAGCCGGGGACACCATCCGGTCCCATTGATGCTGTGTTTTTAGCTTTAGAGAGAGCAGCTTTCACCTGCGCATTTGAGATGTCTGGGAGGCTACACTCCGCTGGGATAGTTATCTCTCCTTTGGGGGAGAGGGGTGAAGTTTGCACTGAACCTGTCTGCCCAGTATGTTGGCAATGTCTGTGGGTTCAGTGATTTTTCTATCATTTTGGACTAATTCTGAGCATATCTGGGAGTTTCCACCCAGGTTCCTAACATAGCTGAAAAAGGCCTTATGATTGTCCTTTGAATCCATGGCAATGTTTCTCTCAAAATTGGCCTTAGTTAATTTTATGAGTGCTCGTATTTTTTACTAATAATGATCAGGGTGACTTCCCTTTTATGGATTTTGTTCTATCATGTAATAACTTTCTCCTCTTATTGTAAAGTTTGTTAATGGCTGGGGACCACCAGACTGGACGATTGCCCTTTGTGGAAAGAGTCTTGGTTTTATTTGGGATTGCCTGATCCATGCAGTCCTGGAGGTGTTCATAGAAGGCATTTGTAAGGGCTTCCGCAGCTTGGGTTGTGGTTTCCACTGGCTCAGGGGCCTTGAAGGATACCACACCAGTCTTGAGTAGTGTGAAGTTTGCTTTAGAGAAGTTCTTCACTGTGGTCTTGTTTGTTTGGGGCGGGGACGGGATGTGGATTTCCAGTGAGATTAGTTTATGATCAGATCTCACCAATGAGGGATATACTTCCGGTGTGGAGCATTTTGTCCCCATGTTTGTGATAATGAGATCTAGTATATTTTCTCCTCTCGTGGGAACAGTGACTAGCTGTTCAATGGCATTTGAATTTATGAACTCCAGGAACCGTTGGGCTAGAAAGTTAGGGCTTGAGTAATGTTCCCAGTCAGTGGGAGATGTTTTAGTGGGGCCCAATTACATTGTGAAAGTTCAACTTGAAACTGAACAGGGTTAAATTGTTTTTTTGAATGTAGAGTTCTGAAAGTGGTAGGTAAGGTTAGGTTAGTTTTGCATCTAATGATATAGGTTAGAGAGTGATCACTAAGGTTATAAGGAAGGGTGCCTGATTGGTAGGTTTGCAAGGGGGTATTAGTAAGAATCCAGTCTAAGGTGGTTTCCGTATTGTTTGTTTTATTGGTTCTGGTGGGACTATTTATGAGTTGTTTGAAGCCATAAAGGTTGATATGGGAAGTGGGGTTAGCACTGTTACAGGAATGCCAATCTATGTTAAAGTCTCCTAAGACTAGTGTTTCTTGAGGGAGTTTGGTAGAGAGTTGGTTAAAGATATGTTCAAGGGTGTTGATATTATTTCCAGGAGGGAGATATGCACAAATGAGGTTTATGGATTTAGTAGTATTGACTTGAAGTTTAGAGCTAATTACTTCAGCATTATCATCTTGAGTAAGAGTCAGGTCTAGAGGAATAATTTGGAGTTTTGTTTTATACAGAATAGCTACCCCTCCTTCCTTTCTGGTAGTGTGATCTAGTCTAATAATGTTATAACCAGGTGGGGTAATTTCAATATCTTTAATTGAAGGCTTTAGCCAAGTTTCCATTAGGCATAAAATATCAAATTACTGGGTTTCTAAAAGGGCATGGAGTTGACTAATTTTATTACAAATACTACGTATATTGAGATGGGCAATGGAAAATGAGTTGGAAGGATTAGAGAATGAGAGAGATAAAGGTTTGGTTTGGCTTTGTTGTGTTTTGGTTTTATTATGATGTGGGCCTGGATTGGAGTGAATATCTCCATCTAGTAGTAAGTGGAGGAGTGTGAAATGTTTTTGTTGGGTAAGTTTATAGACAGAGTCAAATGTTTTCTTGGATTTAATTTTTTTTAATTTGCAGTGTACTAGTCTGTGGTAATTGGCTAGTAGGTAGATGGGTTGTGAGGGTGAGTGTAAGAAGGCTGGGGATAAAGATGTTGCAGGTGTAGAGGTGCATTTTGAGAGAAGTGAAAGAGAAACATTCAGGGAGTATTCATAGGAGGTTAGGATGTAAGTAGTTACAAGAGACGATAATAGTAAAAGGGAGATAAGTATTTTCAGTAGTGGATGGATGGTTAATATGGGCATCTTGGTTTGAATGGAGGTTTGCAGAGAAGTGAGATATAGTTTGAATGTATGGTGTAGGGTAGTAGTACACTGGGAAGGTAGGGGAGAAGGTAGGTCTATGATGTAGTAGGTATAGTGTTAAGATAGGGGAGGAGGTAGTTTTGTTAAATTGGTGGGTGTGGTTTTGACAAAGAGGGTTGTTTAGTTTGAGATGTTAGGGATTTGATTGGAGTGGATTGGAAAGGGGTGTGCCTACATGTGAGATAAATGTAGGACCCATGGGGGTGGGTGGGAATTGGGGGTAGGGTAGGGGGAGCGGAGTGAGCCCGAAGGGCGAACAGAGCGGGAAGAGCCAAAGAAGAAGAGATTCAGGTGAAACAATCAGTGAAGTGCTAATAGTACAGGTGAGTAAACCAAGGGGATATTAGTTTGTTTGATGGCGAGAGTTAGGAGTGAGTTAATGCTAGAAGTAGTAGAGAAAGTAGATAGAGGCGGTGGAGCACGAAGGGGCTAACAGAGGGTAAGATAAAGAGAGTTTACTGGGTAGAAATTGTTTACAGAGGGAAATATCCCTAGGAGAAGGGAGCCACCTAGTGGCCACAGCAGGTAATGCAACCATGGCTACTTACAGGGCTTACAGCTTTAAAAAGGTGAGGCAGGTTGCTGGGGATACTAATGGGAGTCTTTGGTCCGTTGGTTGGGAGAAGCAAGGTTTGGCTGCTGGCTGACCTGGCTTTGGGTTTTACAGTTTCACTGAGAGAGAAGCTTACAAATGTTATTTAAAAATTGCAGGAAGTGTAGAATGTACTTTCCTGTATCTTTCCAGGAGAAGGCTCCCGAAAGTGGTTTGGCTTTGTTCCCTAGAGTAGGGTGGGAGGCAGCAGTCCTAGTTAGGGTGTGATATCCCAGACCTAGTAGTGGTCAGGAGGTGATACAGCTGGGAAAAGAGGGGAGAAGGAGATGATTTAAATATAGGGCAAACAAAACCTTGACAAAGCTCTACTATAGATACAGTAATCACTTTTCTAGGAATACAGTCAAATTCAGCCACAGTTCTTATTGGAAGTAGTGCAGGCATAAACAGACAAAAAATATCTTTACTGTGTAGGAGCAACAGCTAGAGCAGATAATTCCTATATCTATGAGCTAACTAATGAGTTTAAACTAAGCACTTTATAGCATACAGAGCAAGTCAATGGTAACCTCAATAGAATAGAAACACTAAATATACAAACAATTAAGCAGTAGAGTTAAATTAAGCAATCATGGACTACTAACTTAAGCATTTAAATTAAAGCAGACCAACCTGTGATAAAGCTCTACTTAAACTAAAACACTGGATGTAAGTACAGCTGAGCAGAGGAGGTTAAAAAAAAAACACATCATGGGTATATTGTACCACTAGCATATATCTATATAAATAGATTGTATTATTCATTAAGCGACTGAGTTTGCTTGGCCAAGTAGTTGGAGCTGGATATTGAGGAGGGACAAGTAGCAGTTAAAACTATCGCATTTTACTCCAAGCGCTACACAATAGTCTACGTACCTGTTAAGGATTAATCAAAGTTACTGCATTCAATTTTTCAAGGAAAAGTGAGAAATCTTTGGTTTAAATTAAAAACCTGGATAAAGCAATCTAAAAACTGTGTTTCAGAAATGTTCTGTTAAAGTTAAAGCAGAAAGTTAAATGTTATTAGTTCAGGAATTAACTCACAGAAAAAGGCTACAGGAAAGCATTTGCATAATAAGTCAACTTCTAACAGTACAGTTTCAAACTTAAACGGAAATGTTTCACCACATACAATTCAAAATTCTTCTTTACATGTAATTCAAAATACAGAATTATGTAGCAGTATTAAACATACAAATGTCAACACAGTCAATGTACATAACATGCAGGCAATGTCTCAAGTTCACATTACTTCACCTAGTTTCTTATTTTGAGAAGCAAGTGCAAATATTGCAGAGAGGGGGGATAAGAACAATCAGAGTGCACATTTTGATAAAGTAACTGCCAGTATAACTGAAAAACAGACTTCAGCACAAAGTAAAATTGCTTCAGATTCAGAGCAAAATATAGAAAGAATGCATTCCATAGCTATCTATAAAGGGTGTAGCCGTCCAGTAACAAAATCAGAGCATTAATCTGTCATTGTTTAAGGTTAAAAGAAATGACAATATTTCATTTTTTACAGACAATTCAACTTCAGTTACACATAGATCTTTATTAGAGGACGCAAATGCAGTTTTGCCAGGATTTAAAGGGTCAAATATTACAGCAGCTAACAGTTCAAAGTGTTCATAGTTCTGTACGAGGTATGGACATGTCATTAGAGTTATATGCTGTTTTAGACTTCAGTGACAAGATTTTTGCAAATGTACAGATTTTAAAGAATTGGTTATGATAGAAGCATGCAGAATTATGAGTTAAAGGTAAAATAAATTCCAGTTCAGCTGACACAGCTAAAGTGCTCAGAAAGACATATTGGGTGTGGCCAGTTAGAAAAAAAGGGTAACTGCATACATCTATGTCATATAAGGTATATCAGAATGACAGTCAAGTTGATTTGCAAAAAAAAGGGTTTACAGCTACAGATTTGGCAAATTAATGTTTTTGTGTTATTGTTTTGTTTAGCAGTCATTAGTTAAGAGCTTTGTATTAAAGTGTTGCAATGCATAAACAATGTATTAATATCAACAGAAACAAAATCATGTTTTGTTAGTTTACAGAATGTAACATTTAAAGTCAATGCTACATTGTAAATATGACGTTACAGTTAAGAGTTCAGATCCTATGCATAAAAAGAGAACATTACTGTATATATTTCATACTGAAATTGCAGTTTACCAAACATACCAGATCAGATAATAGCCAGCTTAGCAAGCTGAATTAAAGACAGTATTGTATGCCATAATGCAGTACGGTGAAAATCAATTTAATGCATTTTCAGTTTTTACTATTTATCCAAGAAAATTGTAGACAGTAATGAAAAATTCTTGCAGCATTCAGTAGTAATGATGTCAGCTAAAGAAACGGTTATGGTGAGATAGTGGGTGGAGTTTCACTCACTGAACAGTATGTTAAAATCTGAGGGTCACAAGAGTAAATATAAAAAGTTCAACAGTTATATAGATGCAGAAATGCACAGTGTTACACTACTATTTTAGTTTCATTTGAGGTTATCAGTTTGCTTACAGACTTTTAAAAGTTTATTAGCAGCAAATGTTTATTTCATGCAGAAAAATGTAAATAAAGTCAGCACAATAAGCAATGCTATCAGTTTATAATTGTTAAAGCTGTGAATGTTTATTTCATGAAAAAAAATGTAAATAAGGTCAGGGCAATAAGCAATGTTATCACTTTATAATTGTTAAATGTGCAAATGTTATTTTAAGGACCTGATACTAAATAAAATCAAGAACTGTAGCCACCCAGCCTTGCACAAGAAATAAAAAGAAGAGTTTTAAAAGGCCTAAATATAAAATCGACACTTTGGCATTAAAGCTGCCTTTGCTTTACCTCATCAGTGACTGGGACAATGCAGAGTAAAATTTGGCAAGAGCTGTGGTGCAGAAGTTGACTCTCTATGTTTTTTCAATTATTTCTTCAATGTTTGTTTAAATTTAAAATTTCAGTTAAAGCAAGTATGTATGTTTCAAACAGTTATATAACAGTACTAGTTTCAGTTTATCTATGTTCTGACAATACTGACAGGAAAACATATGTCAGTTCATTTCTTATCTATGTTCATGTAACACTGTCAAAATGTTCTCATGTTTTCAGACAATTGTATAACCATACTAGTTTTCAGTTTATCTATGTTCAGACAATACAGAAAGGAAAACAAATTTCGGTTCATTTTTTATCAGTTTTCATGTAACACTGTTAAAATGTTCTCATGTTTTCAGACAGTTGTACAACATTACTAGTTTTCGGTCTCTGTTCCGACAATACTGACAGGAAAAGGTACTAATAGTTTAATTTTCAGAATAACATTCACCAGTGTCAGTTATGCTTTTATATGTGTTCAGTTAATACTGGCAAAAGATATTCTTTTAGTATTAGTTTAGTTAGTTTCCAGAATATTCACAGCTATTTTAAATGTTCAGTATTAATTTGTATCATGATCAGTAAGGTATATTTCAGTCAAATTTCAGAATATAAAAATAATATTCAGTTACTTCACATTATCCATTAGTTTTAAGAGTAAAGTAACAGAATTACATTATTTAGTCATTAGTTAAGGGTAAAGTGATAGACTTATTTGTAACAGGCTTATTGCATCATATATTTCTACCGCATCATCCTGTTCAGTCATTAGTTAAGGGTAAAGTGACAGAATTATTTATTATAGGCTTATTAAGATAAGTTATCTAAATAATAAGTAGTAATAGTTATTCAGTATACTCAAGGTATAACAGGGCAGGCTTAATTTGTTAACTGATTTACAGATTACAGTGTACTTTGCATAATAATTGTACATTAGTCAGGAAGTTAAAAATGACACTAAAAGAAAATGCAAAGGTATAGACCTGAAATACAGAAAGCATGTTTAGTAAACAATTAAGATAAGTTATCTAAAGAATAGGTAGTAATAGTTATTCAATGCACTCAAGGCATAACAGATAAGTGTAATTTGTTAATTAGTTTGCAGATTATAGTGCATGTTCACAAATTACAGTGCACCTTACATAATTATTACATATTAGTCAGAAAATTAAAAGGACACTAACAGACATCGCAAAGGTATAGACTTGAAATACAGAAAGCTTAGGTTTTAGTAAACTCCTATAGCTCATAAATATTCCTTGAATATTTCAGACACAAATTTGAGGCAAACATCTATTACAGCACATAAAAGTTAAAAAAAGGTAAGCATTATTAGCAAATCTAAATAAAAATTTATAGACACAAGTTAGTTCAGTATATGGTAATTATGCTTCAAGACCAGTTATAGAGTTATCTCTTTAGTGCCAATTTCAATTAGTCCTCAGAGAATAGCCATCATGCACTCCATCCTGCCTGTACTCTCTTCTTCACCTCTCTTCCACACTCACCATTACTCTGAACTGTTGATCCCAAGTACTTAAACTCATTCACCTTCGCCACCTCTACTCCCTGCATCCTCACCATTCCTCTATCCTTCCTCTCATTCACACATATATATATTCTGTCTTAGTCCTGCTGACCTTCATTACTCTTCTCTCTAGAGCATATCTCCCCCTCTCCAGGGTCTCCTCCACCTGTTCCCTACTCTCACTACAGATCACAATGTCATCTGCAAACATCATAGTCCACGGGGACTCCTGTCTGTTCTCATCTGTCAACCTGCCCATCACCAGGTTGGAAGGTTTGGCGACAAAGCCAGAGAGGCAAGATTACATTGGTTTGGACATGTGCTGAGGAGGGATGCAGAGTATATTGGGAAAAAGATGCTAAGGATGAAGCTGCCAGGTAACAGGAAAAGAGGAAGGCCTAAGATAAGGTTTATGGATTTGGTGACAGAGGATATGCAGGTGGTTGATGTGACAGAGCAAGATGCAGAGGACAGGAGGGAATGGAAACAGTTGATCTGCTGTGGTGACCCCTAACGGGAGCAGCCGAAAGAAGAAGAAGAAAAATAGCCATCATGCATGATAGGCTATACAATAAAAACAAACTGTACAATGTTTAAATATTTACATCTATAAACAACAGATAAAGGCTTCATTTGCTATAAGAGAGAGACAGCATGGTACACCAAGGGACCAGTTCATAAGGTAAAAAACACAGGTAATTAAAAGTGCAAGTTTACCATTACATCATACAGAGATATGGCAAAAAAATAGGCAGGGTTAACAGTTTGTACTCTGTCCAACTTAAATAAAGATTCACAAAGACAGGTTGAGGATGTGTACACTCATTTTCAGAATAATGTACAGGTTTTAAATATATCACTCATGCATCAGAACTTAGACTTGCAGACTCTAAAGACTATGAATCTAGGTAATATGGAAATTAAACCATAAAGTTAACAGACTTCAAGCCTAGTGGTCAATATTAAAATTGCTAGTTTATTCAACAGATAAAGAAAAACAATTGCCTAGTTATAATTAAATCATAAAGTTAAGAGTCAATGCGAACAGGTCATAAAGGCACAAGTGACACCTAGTGGTCAAAATTTAAAACTGCAGGTTTATTTACCAAATAAAGAAAATGTATTTTCAGATTATTAGTCTGATAGCATGAAGCTGTATACAGTAGTTAGCAATACAAATGAATGGTAACTACAGAAGTAGGTCCCTATAGACTTTCATCAGGGACCTCAGGAGCAACTGTTAGATTAAGCATCTCCATTTTAAAGTAGTTATTAGGCATTATGGAGATTCTCAGTAAATTCACTATGGTGCATTTAGGTAGTATAAGGCCTGAAATATGGAGTCAGACATGTATGCATTCAGTTTCAGAGAAAGAAAGTTTATTGGAAAAGAAAGATAAACATGAAATGTGCAGAAAATACAGCAATACAGAATGTTATTTTCTCAAGGGAAAGATACAATCTTGCCAGCTATAGAATGTTCTTAATGGAATGTTAGATTAAGGCCAGGCCTGAAAACCCAGGTTACCAAGGCTAAAGAGGTGTGTAAAACATTAGAGGGTTTTGAAAATATACTTCAGATGCAGTTAGGGAAGTCAGTAAGTTTCTTCAACCTGACATTACAGAGAAGATTAAGCTGCAATACAGGCACTTGAGCCTGCGTACAGAAGACAGGTCGAATGCATCATTCAGGACAATCAGAATAATGTGCAGAAACTATGACAGACTGTTATTGTTTATCAGCACTGGTAATGAAGACAGTATTTGGATGTTGAGAACATCTAATAAAGCCTTATTAAATTACCTAAAATGTTTGGAGAATTCATTCTGAAAAATACACAAGACTTGGCCCATAAAGGAGAGACTGGCACCTGTTCAGAATGAGTTTGGGTAATTAACAGATCGAGACTTTTGTTTCGGTCTCATTTCAGTTGTTTCCAGTTAAATCCAGTATACTACAGTCTTATCAGTTCTTGCACTCTCACTCTTACTTTATAATGGTGACAGGTTCTTATTTCTCTTCAGTCAATCACTCCTTACACTACAACAAGAACTGCAATCAGGTTTTCAATCCATTATTCGGTGGATTCACAATACAGACATTTTGCTTAACTTATCAAAAGCAAAAACAGTGCTTCTTGGTACTAGTTAAAAGCCATGTAAAACTTATAACTCCTTAAAAGTCTTTCATCACCTGAATAGCCATATGGCATATGTCAATTTTTCAAAATATCTTGATGTCAGACTAGATCCTCAATGGACTTTCATTTCCATCTGCAAAAC
Source organism: Protopterus annectens (assembly GCF_019279795.1). NCBI lineage: Eukaryota > Metazoa > Chordata > Ceratodontiformes > Protopteridae > Protopterus > Protopterus annectens. The sequence continues at coordinate 812,229,769 of NC_056744.1, forward strand.
ACATGGTAACATGATGCCATTCTTGTTCTAGACCAAGAACTCTCCTCTTTCCTACCCTTTGTCACTAGAATAGCTGTAGGTAGATGCCTAAATGCTTTCCAAATTGAAATATAGTGTCTGTCTAATAGCTGATGCATTTTAAAAATGCCACAGCCATTCACACCCTTACTAATACCATATGTTGTTTCATCACCACCAATCTAAGAAATTAATAATACCATATACCCAGTGAAACAGTTAAATTGCTACTGGTCTAGCAAAGATAGGACCTCCAATCATGTTCACAAATGTTCAAACTTCTAAATGATCAGACAATTTCATCCTTACCCTCCTAAGTAAAAAGATAAATATTATGCAATAATCTCAGAAGTCAGATCCATTTAGGACCACTTCTTCAAACTTGCCCCCTCCCCCATCCAAGCTTCATGATCCCAAATCTTTAGAAATAAAACTATAAACTAATAGAGTTTGTCTAGTAATATATGCAGCTCACAGGTAGAAGTAAAGTCTTGTAGCTAAATTACATATAGCAAGTGAACAAACACTTAGAAGAACATAAGCAAGGAAGAAAGTCTTAATAGTAAACTGAAGAGAACATATAACGTGCTATATGGTTATAATAAGACTTTCTTCTCACGAATACTCTTTTCATTTGCTTTTATTCATTCATCCATTCATTTTGCTTGTAATGTAGTGTGATTCTGCTAAATGGCATACTGGATCAATAAATTTTCTATTAGATTTCTTAAGTCTGGTTACAAATCTATAATGGGAACATCTGTAGGAACTGGGTGAGGAGATATGGGAGTGACTGGCCATCACCAAGTCACACATCTGCAATGGAAGGGGGGAGATAGTTCTGGCTTATCACTTGGATGACATCTAGTGGGAGTTATAGATGTTGCATCCATGTGCCACAGGCCTCAAGAGCACATGATGCCATTTTGCAAAAGCACACATTGCAGGGATATAACATGCAAAGGCATGTTTCTTATAATGGTAATATGCAGTAGGAATACATAAAATGGGAGTGGGGTGCACTAACAGGAGTGGATAGAATGCATCACTGGACCAGTGATCTGAATCACACCCAACCACCTGACCCTCAACACTGGGAGTGGTGCTGATTGGGCTTCCAGGGCAGGACAAATGGAACCAAGGGCTTTCTCCTTACCCAATAATGCTCGACCCTTGACCCTGTGGAATGAATGGACCATTTGGATGCAGGTAGAGGAGCCATCAGGCTAAGTTTTGTGTGTATACAAAAAAAAAAAAAACTTGGAATAGAGACAGATAAGTGCCCAAAAGCTATACATGCAGTCACAGACGGTCATAGATTCTTATAGTATAAAAAGGAAAGGGGTAAATGTGTAAAGGAATGTATTTTTGAAGCCTATGTATCCAGCACTGCACTTACTAGTCAAAATAAGCAGGCATGAGTGTTTCACACAATGGTGTTACCAGTTTCCTTTTCTCTTTCTCATATCAGAGTTCAGTGATTGAGATGATTCTTCTGTAATACTGTCTTTTACATTCAAAAAGACAGATTCAATGGTAGTGATCAGAAAGTGACTAGCAAGATAAAGAGTTGTCTTCAACATACACATAATTATTTGATAATCTTTGCCTACTGGGTTGCTTTAAATGGGCAATGCTGAGTTAGAGTTGAGATCACAGAAGAAAAGATTGATTTCAGAATTATAATGCTCACTAAAACCAACAAGATAGATATACACAAATTTTAGAGCAATGCATTGAGCATGCACAGAAAAGCACAGTGGAAACATTTTCTTTGTGATGATCATAAGCAGGAGGACAGTTTCTGGTAGGATTTGGTCCAGTCGCAACTTGCTATAGTTCCTTTTTGGTGGTACAAGTGTATTGAGTCTGTGGCCAGTCTCCAGTACTGGTATTTATGCTCAGCAGTGCCCTTGGACAACAGAATAAGCTTATTTATTTCTCCAGTGCTGCAAGGCACATGCATTAACAGTATGGCAACCACACCTATTAAAGCTACAGAGGCTGCCCCTGATAATTCAGGCAATATTGAATTTTGAATTACACAAAGTTGAAAGAGGCAGTCTGAGACAAGACAAACAACTGTCATCTCTTTCAGCAGCAATAAAGAAGCAGTGTGTGAACTGAGAGTTCATCGGGAAGTAACACTAAAACATACTTTACAACTTCCTAAACTGCATCAGAGGTTCTCCAAATTTTAGCTTATACTAGATGACCTGGAGAATGGAAGCTAGAAGAAAACCTTGACATTTTTTCTAACAAAAGGAAATGAGAGGGTGATCCAGTCTTGTTTATAACAAAGGAGCTGTCCTCTCTTGTGAAACCACAGCAGCACATCATTGTAAATAGAGTTCATAGGGTACACATCAAAAATAAAGTCGGGAAATTGCCCAGACATTTTATTGTACATTTCCTGGGCTATAACATTAGCAAGACTGTCATAAGGCTAGGCAGGGAGCTGGGAAACAAATTCCCAGGAGCTGGGTCACCAGTTAGTGTTTCTCTGGATTAGAGTCATGCTCTCTACATGAAGAGGAAAGCAATAGTGCCTTACGTACAAAAGCCAGAAGACATGCGGGCATTATACCAGTTGTTTCTAGCCATGTTAGTTCTTAATTTTGTAGGCTAAACTATGACTTTTGAACTGCTGGAAAAAGTAGAAGCTGCCATTATGGCAGTGTCATAGCCCCCTTTGGTGGATATCCAAAAGAATTTCACCTATGGAGAAAGATTGCAAGGGCAAGGATACCAAAAGGTCATCCAAATCTACCCGCAGCTTTCCTGGCAAGTCGCCTCCAGGGAATAAAAACAGAACCTTTCATACATGAGCAAATCAGTTGGATGTGATCATAACCCCAAGCCTGGAACTCTCTCTCTCAAAATCTCTTAGTTGCCAAGAATAGGTTTGTACCCTTAACTAACCTTGAAAAAGAAGAGGGAGACAAGAGTGGGTTTCTCACTCTGGATCACACCGCAGGGGAGTTAGACCAAATGGACATACTGCTCTACACTTTTAGCCATTGCTGTTGACAAAAAACTTGGAAATTATATGTTTTTTTTGTATTCTAAGATTTATATTAACCTTTATAATTATTAAGCTCATTAAAAAATGCATACAGCTTTCCCTATTTTTCCAAGTTTCAACTAGCTAAAGCTTCAACATAATCAAACTGTCTGGAGCAAAGAACACAATTAATTATGACTTTGACAAAATAGCTAAAATAAAGGAGTTTCATTCAGTCCATTCAATGTAGGCCACCCCTGGGAAGTGTAAATTATGAAAAACTAGCACAATTTCATGATCAAAAGTATTTTCAAAATATGGCAAAACAGTTTGTTCAGGAGATTCAAGATTCACTCAATTCCATATTGCTGATCCGCTCATTTTCATATTAAAGACTTTCATTTCAGTCCCATTTCAGTTGTTTCCAGTTAAATCCAATATACTACAGTCTTATCAATTCTTACAAAGGTGAGCCACTATGAATGGGGTAAAATAGTTAAAGTAACTCCCAAAACCCAACAGAAACCTTGCATCAGCAGTCAGAGTATGTGTGTTCTACAAAAAATCTACAGAATAGCAGTGTTTTGTTCAATTACATGTGTTCTGTAAAGCAAACTACAGAATGGCAGTGTTTCATTCCAGGCAAACTTATCAGTGGCCTGTGCTCATTCAGAACACTTCAGACCTTCAACAGAGACAGCTGTAGTAAGTAAACACAAATAGGAAAATAAGAAAACCAATGCCCATGGTAAAGAAAAAGCACTCCATGAATATTGTATGTTAATTTATTTTATGTTTTAATAGTGTGGAAACATTAAAGTGAGTGTTTTTTCTTTACCAGGAGCAGTGGTTTTCTTGTTTTTCTTTTTTATTTGTGTTTTAAATCATCTACGTGGTGGTTTGGAGCAGCTATATTAGCTGTAGTAAATAACCCTTTCAAGTACAGTTTTTAGTGCAGCAGTCAGCTTAACTTCAAGGTTTCACTCAGCAGCATACCAGTGTTTTTCCATGAATAAAGTCTATGAACTCTATACAGAAATAGCCAGAAATGATGGCACTACAGTTTCTCATTACAGAGGAGACCTTTCAGTAAAACAGCACTACTTCATGCAGAAAATGGACACAACAGAATTGTAGTTGCTAAACAAAGTCCACATTGCTAGTATTTACTTCAGAAAAAGCCTCAAAGAACTTCAGCAGACCAGCACTAACCCAACAAACTTCAGCAGTGTTTTCCTTCAAAACATAAAAGTCATTATCCAGTTAACAGCGATCTCTACAAACCTTCAAGTTTCCAGTGTGATGTCACACATACAAAAAACAAGGAAAAGTTTAAAAAGCTACAGACAACAGGACACATTATTTCAGGATCATAAAGTTATGTAAGACTTTATATGCACTTTTTAGTTAACAGCTCAAAAAAGTTTAGATTCATCAGTAAAAGTCATTTGCATACCTGTTGTATAAACATGTCAAAAAATACTTCAAGTTAGGACATCAGCAAATTTTTATTTTATTTTATTTTATTTTTTATTTTTTTTTTATGTTTTTTTATATTTTATATTTGTTGACTGGGCTAGTCCAGCTGGATCAATGTCCATTTTCAGTGGGGGCCTGGGGAGAAAAGCTGCATTGGTTAAACCAAGATTAGAGAATACAAATACACATAAAACAAAAGCAGCAAGCATAAAAGATAAGAAGATTTTAGTATAGGTAATACACATCTAAGAGTAAAAAATATCCATAACAAGAAAATATTCAAGTAAATGGTTAACGACTTTCAATACAAAATTTGATAGCACCTAGTCATACAGTGTATCAATACATTGTTTGAAAAAATGGTAGACAATATAATTTTTTTTTTTTTTTTTATACAACATATATGAGATCAGTAATATCTACAAAGATATTTTGTCAGAGGAAGTCAGTCAGGATATCATAGCAGAGATGGAAGAATTGTCGTAGAGGAAATGAAGAAGGCAGGTTAGTCAGGGTTGGTACAAGAGCAAAGTCAGAATTTATTAAGATGTGTTTGCAGTTGTTTCTTAAAGAGTGGAAGAGTAGCCAAAGAGGAGATATTTGATGGAAGGTTGTTCCATATTTTGCCAACTGAGTTGGAAAAAAGGCAATTACCTACAGAATTAATAGTTTTGGTACTATTAACTAGTAGTTTGTCTGAAGAACGTAGTTGTTTCAGGTTGTTATAGGGAGTCAAGAGGTTACTGAGAACTGGTGTTTTAGATGGTTGATATAGAATTTTGTGAGCTATTAAGAGTTGTTGATAAATGAGCTTGTTAGGAAGTTCAAGCCAGTCTAGTTGTTTTAAGTTTAGACAGTGGTGAGTTCTAAACTGAGATCCTGTGGCAAATCGAGCAATATTATGGTAAGATGTAGTAAGTTTCTTAAGGTTACTTTTAGAGAGATTAGTGAAAATAGGGGAAGCATATAGAAGGGTAGAGATAAGGTGTGATTGGGCTAAGGTGGTCCGGGCTTCAGGTGTAAGGAAGGGTTTGATTCTGTACAGGGATCCAATCTTTTTATTAACTGCTTTTATTGTGTTGTTGATGTGACATTCATAGTTAAGATTATTGTCAATAGTAACACCTAGAAGTTTTGTTGAAGAATCAGGAGAAATTTGAGTGTTATCAGTAGAAGTAATAGAGAAGTTTATAGAAGTGGATTTACGGGTAGGTGAAAATAGTAACAATTTGGTTTTCTTAGGGTTAAGGAGTAGACAGTGGTCAGAGAACCACTGTTCAACAGTTGAAAAGGCTTTTTGTGTAAGAGACTGGAGTTCTGTTTGAGAGGAAGCAGTGCAAATTATAGTGGAATCATCTGCATATTGTATGCAGGTAGTGTTAGGGATAGCTGATTGGAGGTCATTAATAAAGATAGAAAATAGAAGTGGGCCTAGGATAGACCCTTGAGGTACTCCTAAAGAGATAGGAAGGAGAGCAGATAGCAAATTTTTCCAGAGTACTGCCTGGTGACGGTTTTCTAGATAAGAGGTAAACCAGGTTAAGGAAGAGGGATCCAGTGCAAGAGATTTTAGTGTGTGCAGAAGAAGTTTATGATTAACCATGTCAAAGGCTTTTGATAGGTCTATGAATAGAGAAGATGTAAGTTTATTATTGTTACGGTTATAATTGATGGTGTTGGTAAAGGAGAGTAAAGCTGTGGTAGTACTGTGGGGAGGTCTAAATCCATGTTGAGTGTTAGGAAGTAGGTTATTATGGAGGAGATGCTTAAGTAGTTGTTTGTGTATACATTGTTCCATAATTTTGGCTAAGGGAGATAGAAGTGCTATGGGACAAAAGTTAGAGAAGTCATTAGACTTGCCTCCTTTGTGTAGGGGAATGATGTGGGATATCTTCCAGATCGCAGGGAAAGTACCTTTTTTTTATAGATCTATTTATTAGGATAGAGACTGGGTAAGCAATGGCTTTTGCTGCTATTTGCAGGAATTCTGCAGAAGGTTGTCTGCAGATGGGGTGGTAGGTTTAAGTTTTTGGATTAGAGATTGGATATAGGAGGTAGATACAGGTTGTAGGTGAAGGGGAGGAAGAGTGTTTTTTAAAGTAGGTGAGAGTAGTTTAGAAGTGTCAGGAGATAGGTGGTTTGCTAGAGTTTGTATGGAATTGGTGAAGAAAGAATTAAAGTCATTGGCTATTTGTGTGGGATTGTCAGAGTCAGAATCTTGAGGGTTGGGTGTAATTGCTTGGCCTGGGGTTAGAAGATTATTAATACTGTTCCAAATTTTTTTAGGTTCCTTTTTGGTGGTTTTCTGTAGTTGAAAGTAATAGTTCTTTTTATCTGTCAGAATGGCTTTTTTGGTACTGTTTCTAAGCTCTCTAAAGTTTTGGTGGTCAGTTTGGTTTTTAGTAGATCGACATTTATCCCAAGATTTATTTCTGAGGATGATTTTTTTGCTTAGTATTCTTGGTTAGCCAGGGTGCTGTTTTAGTTTTGGTTCTAATGGTACGACTTGGGGCATGTTGATCTAGGATAGATAGGAATGATGAATTGAAGTACTCCACTGCTTCGTTCAGTGGGAGATGTTTTAGTGGGGCCCAATTACATTGTGAAAGTTCAACTTGAAACTGAACAGGGTTAAATTGTTTTTTTTGAATGTAGAGTTCTGAAAGTGGTAGGTAAGGTTAGGTTAGTTTTGCATCTAATGATATAGGTTAGAGAGTGATCACTAAGGTCATCAGGAAGGGTGCCTGATTGGTAGGTTTGCAAGGGGGTATTAGTAAGAATCCAGTCTAAGGTGGTTTCCGTATTGTTTGTTTTATTGGTTCTGGTGGGACTATTTATGAATTGTTTGAAGCCATAAAGGTTGATATGGGAAGTGGGGTTAGCACTGTTACAGGAATGCCAATCTATGTTAAAGTCTCCTAAGACTAGTGTTTCTTGAGGGAGTTTGGTAGAGAGTTGGTTAAGGATATGTTCAAGGGTGTTGATATTATTTCCAGGAGGGAGATATGCACAAATGAGGTTTATGGATTTAGTAGTATTGACTTGAAGTTTAGAGCTAATTACTTCAGCATTATCATCTTGAGTAAGAGTCAGGTCTAGAGGAATAATTTGGAGTTTTGTTTTATACAGAATAGCTACCCCTCCTCCCTTTCTGGTAGTGCGATCTAGTCTAATAATGTTATAACCAGATGGGGTAATTTCAATATCTTTAATTGAAGGCTTTAGCCAAGTTTCCATTAGGCATAAAATATCAAATTACTGGGTATCTAAAAGGGCATGGAGTTGACTAATTTTATTACAAATACTACGTATATTGAGATGGGCAATGGAAAGTGAGTTGGAGGGTTTAGATAATGAGAGATAAAGGTTTGGTTTTGTTGTGTTTTGGTTTTATTATGATGTGGGCCTGGATTGGAGTGAATATCTCCATCTAGTAGTAAGTGGAGGAGTGTGAAATGTTTTTGTTGGGTAAGTTTATAGACAGAGTCAAATGTTTTCTTGGATTTAATTTTTTTTAACTTGCAGTGTACTAGTCTGTGGTATTTGGCTAGTAGGTAGATGGGTTGTGAGGGTGAGTGTAAGAAGGCTGGGGATAAAGATGTTGCAGGTGCAGAGATGTATTTTGAGGGAAGTGAAAGAGAAACATTCAGGGAGTATTCATAGGAGGTTAGGATGTAAGTAGTTACAAGAGAAGATAATAGTAAAAGGGAGATAAGTATTTTCAGTAGTGGATGGATGGTTAATATGGGCATCTTGGTTTGAATGGAGGTTTGCAGAGAAGTGAGATATAGTTTGAATGTGTGGTGTAGGGTAGTAGTACACTGGGAAGGTAGGGGAGAAGGTAGGTCTATGATGTAGTATGTATAGTGTTAAGATAGGGGAGGAGGTAGTTTTGTTAAATTGGTGGGTGTGGTTTTGACAAAGAGGGTTGTTTAGTTTGAGATGTTAGGGATTTGATTGGAGTCTATTGGAAAGGGGTGTGCCTACATGTGAGATAAATGTAGGACCCCTGGGGTGGGTTGGAATTGGGGGTAGGGTAGGGGGAGCAGAGTGAGCCCGAAGAGCGAACAAAGCAGGAAGAGCCAAAGAAGAAGAGATTCAGGTGAAACAATCAGTGAAGTGCTAATAGTACAGGTGAGTAAACCAAGGGGATATTAGTTTGTTTGATAGTGAGAGTTAGGAGTGAGTTAATGCTAGAAGTAGTAGAGAAAGTAGATAGAGGTGGTGGAGCACGAAGGGGCTAACAGAGCGTAAGATAAAAAGAGTTTACTGGGTAGAAATTGTTTACAGAGGGAAATATCCCTAGGAGAAGGGAGCCACCTAGTGGCCACAGCAGGTACTGCAACCGTGGCTACTTACAGGGCTTACAGCTTTAAAAAGGTGAATCAGGTTGCTGGGGATACTAATGGGAGTCTTTGGTCCATTGGTTGGGAGAAGCAAGGTTTGGCTGCTGGCTGACCTGGCTTTGGGTTTTACAGTTACACTGAGAGAGAAGCTTACAAATGTTATTTAAAAATTGCAGGAACTGTAGAATGTACTTTCTTGTATCTTTCCAGGAGAAGGCTCCCGAAAGTGGTTTGGCTTTGTTCCCTAGAGTAGGGTAGGAGGCAGCAGTCCTAGTTAGGGTGTGAGATCCCAGACCTAGTAGTGGTCTGGAGGTGATACAGCTGGGAAAAGAGGGGAGAAGGAGATGATTTAAATATAGGGCAAACAAAACCTTGATAAAGCTCTACTATAAATACAGTAATCACTTTTCTAGGAATACAGTCAAATTCAGCCACAGTTCTTATTGGAAGTAGTGCAGGCAAAAACAGACAAAAAATATCTTTACTGTGTAGGAGCAACAGCTAGATCAGATAATTCCTATATCTATAAGCTAACTAATGAGTTTAAACTAAGCACTTTATAGCATACAGAGCAATTCAATGGTAACCTCAATAGAATAGAAACACTAAATATACAAACAATTAAGCAGTAGAGGTAAATTAAGCAATCATTGACTACTAACTTAAGCATTTAAATTAAAGCAGACCGACCTGTGATAAAGCTCTACTTAAACTAAAACACTGGATGTAAGTACAGCTGAGCAGAGGAGGTTAAAAAAAAAAACATCATGGGTATATTGTACCGCTAGCATATATCTATATAAAGAGATTGTATTATTCATTAAGCGACTGAGTTTGCTTGGCTAAGTAGTTGGAGCTGGATATTGAGGGAGGGACAAGTAGCAGTTAAAACTATCGCATTTTACTCTAAGCGCTACACAATAGTCTACGTACCTGTTAAGGATTAATCAAAGTTACTACATTCATTTTTTCAAGGAAAAGTGAGAAATCTTTGGTTTAAATTAAAAACCTGGATAAATCAATCTAAAAACTGTGTTTCAGAAATGTTCTTTTAAAGTTAAAGCAGAAAGTTAAAGGTTATTAGTTCAGGAATTAACTCACAGAAACAGGCTACAGGAAAGCATTTGCATAATAAGTCAACTTCTATCAGTACAGTTTCAAACTTAAACAGAAATGTTTCACCACATACAATTCAAAATTCTTCTTTACATGTAATTCAAAATACAGAATGATGTAGCAGTATTAAACATACAAATGTCAACACAGTCAATGTACATAACATGCAGGCAATGTCTCAAGTTCACATTACTTCACCTAGTTTCTTATTTTGAGAAGCAAGTGCAAATATTGCAGAGAGGGGGGATAAGAACAATCAGAGTGCACATTTTGATAAAGTAAATTCCAGTATAACTGAAAAACAGATTTCAGCACAAAGTAAAATTGCTTCAGATTCAGAGCAAAATATACAAAGAATGCATTCCATAGCTATCTATAAAGGGTGTAGCAGTCCAGCAGCAAAATCAGAGCATTAATCTGTCATTGTTTAAGGTTAAAAGAAATGACAATATTTCATATTTTACAGACAATTCAACTTCAGTTACACATAGATCTTTATTAGAGGACACAAATGCAGTTTTGTCAGGATTTAAAGGGTCAAATATTACAGCAGCTAACAGTTCAAAGTGTTGACAGTTCTGTACTAGGTATGGACATGTCATTAGAGTTATATGCTGTTTTAGACTTCAGTGACAAGATTTTTGCAAATGTACAGATTTTAAAGAATTGGTTATGATAGAAGCATGCAGATTTATGGGTTAAAGGTAAAATAAATTCCAGTTCAGCTGACACAGCTAAAGTGCTCAGAAAGACATATTGGGTGTGGCCAGTTAGAAAAAAAAGGTAACTGCATACATCTATGTCATATAAGGTATATCAGAATGACAGTCAAGTTGATTTGCAAAAAAAAGGGTTTACAGTTACAGATTTGGCAAATTAATGTTTTTGTGTTATTGTTTTGTTTAGCAGTCATTAGTTAAGAGCTTTGTATTAAAGTGTTGCAATGCATAAACAATGTATTAATATCGACAGAAACAAAATCATGTTTTGTTAGTTTACAGAATGTAACATTTAAAGTCAATGCTACATTGTAAATATGACGTTACAGTTAAGAGTTCAGATCCTATGCATAAAAAGAGCACATTACTGTATATTTCATACTGAAATTGCAGTTTAGCAAACATGCCAGATCAGATTATAGCCAGCTTAGCAAGCTGAATTAAAGACAGTATTGTATGCCATAATGCAGTACGGTGAAAATCAATTTAATGCATTTGCAGTTTTTACTATTTATCCAAGAAAATTGTAGACAGAAATGATAAATTCTTGCAGCATTCCGTAGTAATGATGTCAGCTAAAGAAACGGTTATGGTGAGATAGTGGGTGGAGTTTCACTCACTGAACAGTATGTTAAAATCTGAGGGTCACAAGAGTAAATATAAAAAGTTCAGCAGTTATATAGATGCAGAAATGCACAGTGTTACACTACTATTTTAGTTTCATTTGAGGTTATCAGTTTGCTTACAGACTTTTAAAAGTTTATTAGCAGCAAATGTTTATTTCATGCAGAAAAATGTAAATAAAGTCAACACAATAAGCAATGCTATCAGTTTATAACTGTTAAAGCTGTGAATGCTCATTTCATGCAGAAAAATGTAAATAAGGTCAGGGCAATAAGCAATGTTATCACTTTATAATTGTTAAATATGCAAATGTTATTTTAATGACCTGATACTAAATAAAATCAAGAACTGTAGCCACCCAGCCTTGCACAAGAAATAAAAAGAAGAGGGTTAAAAGGCCTAAATATAAAACGGACACTTTGGCATTAAAGCTGGCCTTGCTTTACCTCATCAGTGACTGGGACAATGCAGAGTAAAATTTGGCAAGAGCTGTGGTGCAGAAGTTGACTAACTATGTTTTTCAATTATTTCTTCAATGTTTGTTTACATTTAAAATTTCAGTTAAAGCAAGTATGTATGTTTCAAACAGTTATATAACAGCACTAGTTTCAGTTTATCTATGTTCTGACAATACTGACAGGAAAACATATGTCAGTTCATTTCTTATCTATGTTCATGTAACACTGTCAAAATGTTCTCATGTTTTCAGACAATTGTACAACCATACTAGTTTTCAGTTTATCTATGTTCAGACAATACTGAAAGGAAAACAAATTTCAGTTCATTTTTTATCAGTTTTCATGTAACACTGTTAAAATGTTCTAATGTTTTCAGACAGTTGTACAACATTACTAGTTTTCGGTCTCTGTTCCGACAATACTGACAGGAAAAGGTACTAATAGTTTAATTTTCAGAATAACATTCACCAGTGTCAGTTATGCTTTTATATGTGTTCATTTAATACTGGCAAAAGATATTATTTTAGTATTAGTTTAGTTAGTTTCCAGAATATTCACAGCTATTTTAAATGTTCAGTATTAATTTGTATCATGATCAGTAAGGTATATTTCAGTCAAATTTCAGAATATAAAAATAATATTCAGTTACTTCACATCATCCATTAGTTTTAAGAGTAAAGTAACAGTATTACATTATTTAGTCATTAGTTAAGAGTAAAGTGACAGACTTATTTGTAACAGGCTTATTACATCATACATTTCTACCGCATCATCCTGTTCAGTCATTAGTTAAGGGTAAAGTGACAGAATTATTTATTATAGGCTTATTAAGATAAGTTATCTAAATAATAAGTAGTAATAGTTATTCAGTATACTCAAGGTATAACAGGGCAGGCTTAATTTGTTAACTGATTTACAGATTACAGTGTACTTTGCATAATAATTGTACATTAGTCAGGAAGTTAAAAATGACACTAACAGAAAATGCAAAGGTATAGACCTGAAATACAGAAAGCATGTTTAGTAAACAATTAAGATAAGTTATCTAAACAATAGGTAGTAATAGTTATTGAATGCACTCAAGGCATAACAGATAAGTGTAATTTGTTAATTAGTTTGCAGATTATAATGCATGTTCACAAATTACTGTGCACCTTACATAATTATTGTATATTAGTCAGAAAATTAAAAGGACACTAACAGACATCGCAAAGGTATAGACGTGAAATACAGAAAGCTTAGATTTTAGTAAACTCTTATAGCTCATAAATATTCCTAGAATATTCCAGACACAAATTTGAGGCAAACATCTATTACAGCACATAAAAGTTAAAAAAGGTAAGTAGCATTATTAGCAAATCTAAATAAAAATTTATAGACACAAGTTAGTACAGTATATGGTAATTATGCTTCAAGACCAGTTATAGAGTTATCTCTTTAGTGCCAATTTCAATTAGTCCTCATAAAATAGCCATCATGCACTCCATCCTGCCTGTACTCTCTTCTTCACCTCTCTTCCACACTCACCATTACTCTGAACTGTTGATCCCAAGTACTTAAACTCATTCACCTTCGCCACCTCTACTCCCTGCATCCTCACCATTCCTCTATCCTTCCTCTCATTCACACACATATATTCTGTCTTAGTCCTGCTGACCTTCATTACTCTTCTCTCTAGAGCATATCTCCACCTCTCCAGGGTCTCCTCCACCTGTTCCCTACTCTCACTACAGATCACAATGTCATCTGCAAACATCATAGTCCACAGGGACTCCTGTCTGTTCTCGTCTGTCAACCTGTCCATCACCAGGTTGGAAGGTTTGGCGACAAAGCCAGAGAGGCAAGATTACATTGGTTTGGACATGTGCTGAGGAGGGATGCAGAGTATATTGGGAAAAAGATGCTAAGGATGAAGCTGCCAGGTAACAGGAAAAGAGGAAGGCCTAAGATAAGGTTTATGGATTTGGTGACAGAGGATATGCAGGTGGTTGATGTGACAGAGCAAGATGCAGCAGACAGGAGGGAATGGAAACAGTTGATCTGCTGTGGCGACCCCTAACGGGAGCAGCCGAAAGAAGACGAAGAAGAATAGCCATCATGCATGATAGGCTATACAATAAAAACAAACTGTACAATGTTTAAATATTTACATCTATAAACAACAGATAAAGGCTTCATTTGCTATAAGAGAGAGACAGCATGGTACACTAAGGGACCAGTTCATAAGGTAAAAAACGCAGGCAATAAAAAGTGCACGTTTACCATGACATCATACAGAGATATGGCAAGAAAATAGGCAGGGTTAACAGTTTGTACTCTGTCTAACTTAAATATAGATTTACAAAGACAGGTTGAGGATGTGTACACTCATTTTCAGAATAATGTGCAGGTTTTAAATATACCACTCATGCATCAGAACTTAGACTTACAGACTCTAAAGATTATGAATCTAGGTAATATGGAAATTAAATCATAAAGTTAACAGACTTCAAGCCTAGTGGTCAAAATTAAAATTGCTAGTTAATTCAACAGATAAAGAAAAACAATTGCCTAGTTATAATTAAATCATAAAGTTAAGAGTCAATGCGAACAGGTCATAAAGGCACAAGTGACACCTAGTGGTCAAAATTTAAAACTGCAGGTTTATTTACCAAATAAAGAAAATGTATTTTCAGATTATGTCAGGTAGCATGAAGCTGTATACAGTAGTTAGCAATACAAATGAAAGGTAACTACAGAAGTAGGTCCCTATAGACTTTCATCAGGGACCTCAGGGGCAACTGTTAGATTAGGCATCTCCATTTTAAAATAGTTATTAGGCATTATGGAGATTCTCAGTAAATTCACTATGGTGCATTTAGGTAGAATAAGGCCTGAAATATGGAGTCAGACATGTATGCATTCAGTTTCAGAGAAAGACAGTTTATTGGAAAAGAAAGATAAACATGAAATGTGCAGAAAATACAGCAATACAGAATGTTATTTTCTCAAGGGAAAGATACAATCTTGCCAGCTATAGAATGTTCCTTAATGGAATGTTAGATTAAGGCCAGGCCTGAAAACCCAGGTTACCAAGGCTAAAGAGGTGTGTAAAACATTATAGGGTTTTGAAAATATACTTCAGATGCAGTTAGAGAAGTCAGTAAGTTTCTTCAACCTGACATTACAGAGAAGATTAAGCTACAATACAGGCACTTGAGCCTGCGTACAGAAGACAGGTCGAATGCATCATTCAGGACAATCAGAATAATGTGTAGAAACTTTGACAGACTGTTATTGTTTATCAGCACTGGTAATGTAGACAGTATTTGGATGTTGAGAACATCTAATAAAGCCTTATTAAATTAACTACAATGTTTGGAGAATTCATTCTGAAAAATACACAAGACTTGGCCCATAAAGGAGAGACTGGCACCTGTTCAGCAAGAGTTTGGGTAATTAACAGATTGAGACTTTTGTTTCAGTCTCATTTCAGTTGTTTCCAGTTAAATCGAGTATACTACAGTCTTATCAGTTCTTGCACTCTCACTCTTACTTTATAATGGTGACAGGTTCTTATTTCTCTTCAGTCAATCACTCCTTACACTACAACAAGAACTGCAATCAGGTTTTCAATCCATTATTCAGTGGATTCACAATATAGACATCTTGCTTAACTTATCAAAAGCAAAAACAGTGCTTCTTGGTACTAGTTAAAAGCCATGTAAAACTTCTAACTCCTTAAAAGTCTTTCATCACCTGAATAGCCATATGGCATATCTTGACGTCAGACTAGATCCTCAATGGACTTTCATTTCCATCTGCAAAACACATGGTAACATGATCCCATTCTTGTTCTAGACCAAGAAATTTCCTATTTCCTACCCTTTGTCACTAGAATAGCTGTAGGTAGATGCCTAAATGTTTTCCAAATTGGAATATAGTGTCTGTCTAATAGCTGATGCATTTTAAAAATGCCACAGCCATTCACACCCTTACTAATAGCATATGTTGTTTCATCACCACCAATCTAAGAAATTAATAATACCATATACCCAGTGAAACAGTTAAATTGCTACTGGTCTAGCAAAGATAGGACCTCCAATCATGTTCACAACTGTTCAAACTTCTAAATGATCAGACAATTTCATCCTTACCCTCCTAAGTAAAAAGATAAATATTATGCTATAATCTCAGAAGTCAGATCCATTTAGGACCACTTCTTCAAACTTGCCCCCTCCCAAATCCAAGCTTCTTGATCCCAAATCTTTAGAAATAAAACTATAATCTAATAGAGTTTGTCTAGTAATATATGCAGCTCACAGATAGAAGTAAAGTCTTGTAGCTAAATTACATATAGCAAGTGAACAAACACTTAGAAGAACATAAGCAAGGAAGAAAGTCTTAATAGTAAACTGAGGAGAACATATATAAAGTGATATATGGTTATAATAAGACTTTCTTCTCATGAATACTCTTTTCATTTGCTTTTATTCATTTATCAATTCATTTTGCTTGTATTGTAGTGTGATTCTGTTAAATGGCATACTGGATCAATACATTTTCTATTAGATTTCTTAAGTCTGGTTACAAATCTATAATGGGAGCATCTGTAGGAACTGGGTGAGGAGATATGGGAGTGACTGGCCATCACCAAGTCACACATCTACAATGGAAGGGGGGAGATAGTTTTGGCTTATCACTTGGATGACATCTAGTGGGAGTTCTAGATGTTGCATCCATGGGCCACAGGCCTCAAGAGCACATGATGCCATTTTGCAAAAGCACACATTGCAGGGATATAACATGCAAAGGCATGTTTCTTATAATGGTAATATGCAGTAGGAATACATAAAATGGGAGTGGGGTGCACTAACAGAAGTGGATAGAATGCATCACTGGACCAGTGATCTGAATCACACCCAACCACCTGACTCTCAACACTGAGAGTAGTGCTGATTGGTCTTCCAGGGCAGGACAAATGGAACCAAGGGCTTTCTCCTTACCCAATAATGCTCGACCCTTGACCCTGTGGAATGAATGGACCATTTGGATGCAGGAAGAGGAGCCATCAGGCTAAGTTTTCTGTGTATACAAAAAAAAAAAACTTGGAATAGAGACAGATAAGTGCCCAAAAGCTATACATGCAGTCACAGACTGTCATAGATTCTTATAGTATAAAAAGGAAAGGAGTAAATGTGTAAAGGAATGTATTTTTTGAAGCCTATGTATCCAGCACTGCACTTACTAGTCAAAATAAGCAGGCATGAGTGTTTCACACAATGGTGTTACCAGTTTCCTTTTCTCTTTCTCATATCAGAGTTCAGTGATTGAGATGATTCTTCTGTAATACTGTCTTTTACATTCAAAAAGACAGATTCAATGGTAGTGATCAGAAAGTGACTAGCAAGATAAAGAGTTGTCTTCAACATACACGTAATTATTTGATAATCTTTGCCTACTGGGTTGCTTTAAATGGGCAATGCTGAGTTAGAGTTGAGATCACAGAAGAAAAGATTGATTTCAGAATTATAATGCTCACTAAAACCAACAAGATAGAAATACACAAACCATAGAGCAATGCATTGAGCATGCACAGAAAAGCACAGTGGAAACATTTTCTTTGTGATGATCATAAGCAGGAGGACAGTTTCTGGTAGGATTTGGTCCAGTCGCAACTTGCTATAGTTCCTTTTTGGTGGTACAAGTGTATTGAGTCTGTGGCCAGTCTCCAGTACTGGTATTTATGCTCAGCAGTGCCCTTGGATAACAGAATAAGCTTATTTATTTCTCCAGTGCTGCAAGGCACATGCATTAACAGTATGGCAACCACTCCTATTAAAGCTACAGAGGCTGCCCCTGATAATATATTGAATTTTGAATTACACAAAGTTGAAAGAGGCAGTCTGAGACAAGAAAAACTACTGTCATCTCTTTCAGCAGCAATAAAGAAGCAGTGTGCGAACTGAGAGTTCATCGGGAAGTAACACTAAAACATACTTTACAACTTCCTAAACTGCATCAGAGGTTCTCCAAATTTTAGCTTATACTAGATGACCTGGAGAGTGGAAGCTAGAGGAAAACCTTGACATTTTTCTACCAAAAGGAAAGGAGAGGGTGATCCAGTCTTGTTTATAACAAAGGAGCTGTCCTCTCTTGTGAAACCACAACCGCACATCATTGTAAATAAAGTTCATAGGGTACACATCAAAAATAAAGTCAGCAATTTGCCCAGACATTTTATTGTACATTTCCTGGACTATAACATTAGCAAGACTGTCATAAGGCTAGGCAGGGAGCTGGGAAACAAATTCCCAGGAGCTGGGTCACCAGTTAGAGTTTCTCTGGATTAGAGTCATGCTCTCTACATGAAGAGGAAAACAATAGTGCCTTACGTACAAAAGCCAGAAGACATGCGGGCATTATGCCAGTTGTTGTTTCTAGCCATGTTAGTTCTGAATTTTGTAGGCTAAACTATGACTTTTGAACTGCTGGAAAAAGTAGAAGCTGCCATTATGGCAGTGTCATAGCCCCCTTTGGTGGATATCCAAAAGAATTTCACCTATGGAGAAAGATTGCAAGGGCAAGGATACCAAAAGGTCATCCAAATCTACCCGCAGCTTTCCTGGCAAGTCGCCTCCAGGGAATAAAAACAGAACCCTTCATACATGAGCAAATCAGTTGGATGTGATCATAACCCCAAGCCTGGAACTCTCTCTCTCTCAAAATCTCTTAGTTGCCAAGAATAGGTTTGTACCCTTAACTAACCTTGAAGAAGAAGAGGGAGACAAGAGTGGGTTTCTCACTCTGGATCACACCGCAGGGGAGTTAGACCAAATGGACATAGTGCTCTACACTTTTAGCCATTGCTGTTGACAAAAAACTTGGAAATTATATGTTTTTTTTGTATTCTAAGATTTATATTAACCTTTATAATTATTAAGCTTATTAAAAAATGCATACAGCTTTCCCTATTTTTCCAAGTTTCAACTAGCTAAAGCTTCAAAGTAATCAAACAAACTGTCTGGAGCAAAGAACACAATTAATTATGACTTTGGCAAAATAGCTAAAATAAAGGAGTTTCATTCAGTCCATTCAATGTAGGCCACCCCTGGGAAGTGTAAATTATGAAAAACTAGCACAATTTTATGATCAAAAGTATTTTCAAAATATGGCAAAACAGTTTGTTCAGGAGATTCAAGATTCACTCAATTCCATATTGCTGATCCGCTCGTTTTCATATTATTGATCAACATTCTCGGTTGGAAAACTTAATTTAAGCCTTTCAAAGGCACATGTAGTCTGAATGAATGAGGAAGAGTATTAACATATCAGACATCAGTGGGCTGCTGTGTCTCTTTGGGCTGGGAGTAGATATTCCTCATACTGTACACCTGGGTTCCTGTCCTTCCCTAGCCAAAGAGGCCACGTGGACATCATATTTAAGCACCATAATCCTGAATAGGATTATACGTCCTCCCCAATAAGACTGTCCTCCCAGAGCTGACCATTTTTGGAAAACTGTACACCTGGGTTCCTGTCCTTCCCTAGCCAAAGAGGCCACGTGGACATCATATTTAAGCACCATAATCCTGAATAGGATTATACGTCCTCCCAAATAAGACTGTCCTCCCAGAGCTGACCGTTTTTGGAAAACTGTACACCTGGGTTCCTGTCCTTCCCTAGCCAAAGAGGCCACGTGGACATCATATTTAAGCACCATAATCCTGAATAGGATTATACGTCCTCACAAATAAGACTGTCCTCCCAGAGCTGACCGTTTTTGGAAAGTATGTCCTATTCTTGTACTGCTTAACATTACTCTCCAGGACATATTTGCTCCCCTACCAGGTTAACCAGCAGCCCCTCCCCCCTCAAATTTGAACTTTAGATCCCTGATCCTTCCCTCCTCTCCTCGGCTTTGTCCTTGAGGAACCTCTCTCTCTACCCTGAGTTTTTTTTTGTCTTGGTAAACTCCCTGCTTGCTCTGTCTGATATCCTTCCTCTCCTGGCCACTAGGTGGCACCCTTTACACTACGGTTCCTATAACCATTTTTAGACTATTCTACTACAACACACACTGTCATTTCCAGCCCATATTTCACCTCTGCCTCTTGCTACTAACCTCACGCCTGACGCCTCTACCTTGCCCTCTACTATCACCTACCCCCCACTTACCATACTTCTCCACGACATTTCTACTCTTGAGATCACCCTTACCTTTTCACCTGCTTCTCTCTTCTTGCCTGATTGTTTTCTGCTACTGATCGTCTCACTTGCTGACCTGGATACTCCTATTCTCTTTTCCCACTCTCGCTTCCCCCTCTCCCTGTCTTACCTGTAATACTCTGTGACTTTTCTTTTGCCCTGATTGTTCCTTACCTGTCATACTACTGTGTTTTACTCTTTTACTTGCCTTCCCTACCCTCCCCTTACTACGCTCACCTCCCTCTGACCATCATCTCCTTCTCATTTTACTTGCCTTCCCTACCCTCCCCTTACTACGCTCACCTCCCTCTGACCATCATCTCCCCCTCAGTATTCTACTCTCGATTTCTTGTCTGCCTATAGCTCTTACTCTACCACACTTCCTTCCATCCCTGCCTCCTCACCTATAGCTTCCTGATCCACATACTTGTTGTTTTTCTGCCCTGTACTCCTATTCCTACTATCCCTACCTGTCTCCTCCCCCTCCAGCCTCATTTCCGTTTCTATCCTACAAATACACCCATCCCCTAGCCGACTCCTCCCTATAGACTAGCCCTCTGTGGGCTGCTGTGTCTCCTCGGGCTGGGAGTAGATATTCCTCATGTGAGTACTTGGCTCAAGTGAATTGTTTAAGTGTTTTGTTTCATTTATTCTTTTTTTCTCTTTGTATCCATTACTGTTGTCCGACTTTGTCTGATTAGCTCTGTATACCTGGAAATGTTGAACTGTACTTTATGATGCTGATGTGAACCACGTGGAACGCCTTGTTCACTAGGAACTTACGGAAGCTGGTTATCGGCCCCTTTCCTACTCCTGTTTGGCCCTGGGCCAGCCACCATGCAGTTAATCTGCTACTGTAGTTATTTTACTACCAGCGGTACCCGTGCCTATGTCCTATCCTTACATTAGGCAAACAACCACAGCGGTAGCATATATTTTAACCGCTCACTCGAAGCATCGCCTACTACTGTTTAATGATGCTTAAGAGCCGTTAATGTTATACTGGCACCACAGTCGACTATTTACTACAACTTTGGAAAAGCCAATCTGTTTTAGTGTATTTTTTTGTTAATACAAACAAAAAGCGGAAGCGTTCGGCATACCGCTCTCTCTAAGCCTGTTTGTTGGATAGTGCAGCGCCTAAAGTGCCTATGTTACAACTTATTCCTAGCAGCGGTTACGCTTGGCAGGCTTTGTTTATTGATGCTTTAGAGCCGTTAATGTTTTACTGGCACCACAGTAGAATATTTACTACAACTTTGGAAAAGCCAATTTGCTTTAGTGTATTTTTTTAAAACAAACAGCCACAGCGGAAGCGTTCGGCATACCGCTCTCTCTTAGCCTGTTTGCTGGAGAGTGCAGCGCCTAAAGCGCCTATGTAACACCTTATACCTAGCAGCGGTTATGCTTGGCAGGCTTTGTTTTTTCTTTTTTTCTATTCCTCCCTTCTTTTCTGGCCAGCGACCCAGAGGTAGTGCTTATCCCATCAGCATACCTTGGCCCAAACCTGTAGCCTAAGCTGTTGATGCTGAGTGGGTTTTTTCAACTGTAGCGCGATATATGAGGCCGCACGCATGCATTTCCTACATCGTGCTTACCACAGTGGCAGTCACATTCTTTCACTCTGATTACCACGGTGGATACCCCTTACAACCTCTCTGGTTTTAGCGTTACCCCTTGCTGCAGCTTATCGACAGCGTCCCTTGCCTCAGACCAGCCTCCACGTGGTCTCCCACAACTTCTAGCTGGCGTTCACATGAAGCTGTAGCTGTTTAAGACTTTTTTATGCTTATGTGCTATTACTGAAATGTTTCTGCTCACTGTTTCTTTTGCAATGCTCTTGAAATATGCCTATTAGCTCTGCACATATGTATACAAAGTATGTAATATTTTGACCTACTCACATTGAAGCAACACTATATTCTAACTTGTATCCCCTTTGGGATCCTGTAATTATTTGGCTATAGACGCATGGCTGTGAATGTTATGACCTGCCATTTCTCTAGAAGCTGCTGACTGCTTGTTACTCATGTTAAAGAGTGGTACCTATTTTACAGTGTGGTTGATCTCGCTTGCTTATTGTTATTCTAGCATGTAACTGTTGCAAGGTTGTTATTGAAAGCCCTACTGTGTTTATTAGCAGTCTAACTAAACCACTTAATACAATGTGTCTTATGATAGTCTATGTACTGATCTGCTCTTTGATTTAAGGCATATGTACTAATTTTGTGGTACACACTTCAATGACTAATGACTTATTTTTCCCCTTTTTTCTCTCTCTACCTATAACATTATCAGACTGTACACCTGGGTTCCTGTCCTTCCCTAGCCAAAGAGGCCACGTGGACATCATATTTAAGCACCATAATCCTGTATAGGATTATACGTCCTCCCAAATAAGACTGTCCTCCCAGAGCTGACCATTTTTGGAAAGTATGTCCTAATCTTGTACTGCTTAACATTACTCTCCAGGACATATTTGCTCCCCTACCAGGTTAACCAGCAGCCCCTCCCCCCTCAAATTTGGACTTTAGATCCCTTCTCCTTCCCTCCTCTCCTCGGCTTTGTCCTTGAGGAACCTCTCTCTCTACCCTGAGTTTTTTTGTCTTGGTAAACTCCCTGCTTGCTCTGTCTGATATCCTTCCTCTCCTGGCCACTAGGTGGCACCCTTTACACTACGGTTCCTATAACCATTTTTAGACTATTCTTTTTTCAAAAATAATTTTTATTTTTATAATAAACCATGCATACATATGATGATACAAGCCATGAAAAAAGTACACAGATATTACACACATGATATCTTGCAACAATGTTAGAAAGAAAAGGGAACAAAAGAGCATGTTTAAAATGAACATAAGAGAAAAATACAATAACTTGCAGTATGCATAGTACACAAACTAACAACAATAAACCCATACTAAACAATATTTACAGTGCTACCCATATTAAACAACAGTGTCACTACTTATACCCCTAAAAGTTAATAGCCCTACTTATATCTTTCAGTAGGAGAGAGAAACACCTCTAACAAATTATACCCATATCTTAGTCACATAGGATAACTTCAAACAGGCTTTTCCAAAGTTTACTGAAGTAGGCTCTCTTCTTAGGTCCATTTATAATGAATTTCTGAGCCGAAATATATTTGATGGCCATATCTTTAAATCCCCGCCAGCATAATTTGGTGCGATCTAACCAATTATAAGTGATGTACAGTTTTATGAGAAAACAGAACGTTATTAGGATATGGAGATGAAATTTAGGTAGGCCATGAGGTATTTTTAGACTATTCTACTACAACACACACTGTCATTTCCAGCCCATATTTCACCTCTGCCTCTTGCTACTAACCTCACGCCTGACCCCTCTACCTTGCCCTCTACTATCACCTACCCCCCACTTACCATACTTCTCCACGACTTTTCTACTCTTGAGATCACCCTTACCTTTTCACCTGCTTCTCTCTTCTTGCCTGATTGTTTTCTGCTACTGATCGTCTCACTTGCTGACCTGGATACTCCTATTCTCTTTTCCCACTCTCGCTTCCCCCTCTCCCTGTCTTACCTGTAATACTCTGTGACTTTTCTTTTGCCCTGCTTGTTCCTTACCTGTCATACTACTGTGTTTTACTCTTTTACTTGCCTTCCCTACCCTCCCCTTACTACGCTCACCTCCCTCTGACCATCATCTCCTTCTCATTTTACTTGCCTTCCCTACCCTCCCCTTACTACGCTCACCTCCCTCTGACCATCATCTCCCCCTCAGTATTCTACTCTCGATTTCTTGTCTGCCTATAGCTCTTACTCTACCACACTTCCTTCCATCCCTGCCTCCTCACCTATAGCTTCCTGATCCACATACTTGTTGTTGTTTTTCTGCCCTGTACTCCTATTCCTACTATCCCTACCTGTCTCCTCCCCCTCCAGCCTCATTTCCGTTTCTATCAACAAATACACCCATCCCCTAGCCGACTCCTCCCTATAGACTAGCCCTCTGTGGGCTGCTGTGTCTCCTCGGGCTGGGAGTAGATATTCCTCATGTGAATACTTGGCTCAAGTGCATTGTTTAAGTGTTTTGTTTCATTTATTCTTTTTTTTTCTCTTTGTATCCATTACTGTTGTCCGACTTTGTCTGATTAGCTCTGTATACCTGGAAATGTTGAACTGTACTTTATGATGCTGATGTGAACCACGTGGAACGCCTTGTTCACTAGGAACTTACGGAAGCTGGTTATCGGCCCCTTTCCTACTCCTGTTTGGCCCTGGGCCAGCCACCATGCAGTTAATCTGCTACTGTAGTTATTTTACTACCAGCGGTACCCGTGCCTATGTCCTATCCTTACATTAGGCAAACAACCACAGTGGTAGAATATATTTTAACCGCTCACTCGAAGCATCGCCTACTACTGTTTAATGACGCTTAAGAGCCGTTAATGTTATACTGGCACCACAGTCGACTATTTACTACAACTTTGGAAAAGCCAATCTGTTTTAGTGTTTTCTGTGTTAGTGTATTTTTTTGTTAATACAAACAAAAAGCGGAAGCGTTCGGCATACCGCTCTCTCTAAGCCTGTTTGTTGGATAGTGCAGCACCTAAAGTGCCTATGTTACAACTTATTCCTAGCAGCGGTTACGCTTGGCAGGCTTTGTTTATTGATGCTTTAGAGCCGTTAATGTTTTACTGGCACCACAGTAGAATATTTACTACAACTTTGGAAAAGCCAATTTGCTTTAGTGTATTTTTTTAAAACAAACAGCCACAGCGAGGCGTTGCATACCGCTCTCTCTTAGCCTGTTTGCTGGAGAGTGCAGCGCCTAAAGCGCCTATGTAACACCTTATACCTAGCAGTGGTTACGCTTGGCAGGCTTTGTTTTTTTCTTTTTTCTATTCCTCCCTTCTTTTCTGGCCAGCGACCCAGAGGTAGTGCTTATCCCATCAGCATACCTTGGCCCAAACCTGTAGCCTAAGCTGTTGATGCTGAGTGGGGTTTTTTTTCAACTATAGCGTGATACATGAGGCCGCGCATGCATTTCCTACATCGTGCTTACCACAGTGGCAGTCACATTCTTTCACTCTGATTACCACGGTGGATACCCCTTACAACCTCTCTGGTTTTAGCGTTACCCCTTGCTGCAGCTTATCGACAGCGTCCCTTGCCTCAGACCAGCCTCCACGTGGTCTCCCACAACTTCTAGCTGGCATTCACATGAAGCTGTAGCTGTTTAAGACTTTTTTATGCTTATGTGCTATTACTGAAATGTTTCTGCTCACTGTTTCTTTTGCAATGCTCTTGAAATATGCCTATTAGCTCTGCACATATGTATACAAAGTATATAATATTTTGACCTACTCACATTGAAGCAACACTATATTCTAACTTGTATCCCCTTTGGGATCCTGTAATTATTTGGCTATAGACGCATGGCTGTGAATGTTATGACCTGCCATTTCTCTAGAAGCTGCTGACTGCTTGTTACTCATGTTAAAGAGTGGTACCTATTTTACAGTGTGGTTGATCTCGCTTGCTTATTGTTATTCTAGCATGTAACTGTTGCAAGGTTGTTATTGAAAGCCCTACTGTGTTTATTAGCAGTCTAACTAAACCACTTAATACAATGTGTCTTATGGTAGTCTATGTACTGATCTGCTCTTTGATTTAAGGCATATGTACTAATTTTGTGGTACACACTTCAATGACTAATGACTTATTTTTCCCCTTTTTTCTCTCTCTACCTATAACATTATCAGACTGTACACCTGGGTTCCTGTCCTTCCCTAGCCAAAGAGGCCACGTGGACATCATATTTAAGCACCATAATCCTGTATAGGATTATACGTCCTCCCAAATAAGACTGTCCTCCCAGAGCTGACCGTTTTTGGAAAGTATGTCCTAATCTTGTACTGCTTAACATTACTCTCCAGGACATATTTGCTCCCCTACCAGGTTAACCAGCAGCCCCTCCCCCCTCAAATTTGGACTTTAGATCCCTTCTCCTTCCCTCCTCTCCTCGGCTTTGTCCTTGAGGAACCTCTCTCTCTACCCTGAGTTTTTTTTGTCTTGGTAAACTCCCTGCTTGCTCTGTCTGATATCCTTCCTCTCCTGGCCACTAGGTGGCACCCTTTACACTACGGTTCCTATAACCATTTTTAGACTATTCTACTACAACACACACTGTCATTTCCAGCCCATATTTCACCTCTGCCTCTTGCTACTAACCTCACGCCTGACCCCTCTACCTTGCCCTCTACTATCACCTACCCCCCACTTACCATACTACTCCACGACTTTTCTACTCTTGAGATCACCCTTACCTTTTCACCTGCTTCTCTCTTCTTGCCTGATTGTTTTCTGCTACTGATCGTCTCACTTGCTGACCTGGATACTTCTATTCTCTTTTCCCACTCTCGCTTCCCCCTCTCCCTGTCTTACCTGTAATACTCTGTGACTTTTCTTTTGCCCTGCTTGTTCCTTACCTGTCATACTACTGTGTTTTACTCTTTTACTTGCCTTCCCTACCCTCCCTTACTCGCTCACCTCCCTCTGACCATCATCTCCTTCTCATTTTACTTGCCTTCCCTACCCTCCCATTACTCGCTCACCTCCTCTGACCATCATCTTCCCCTCAGTATTCTACTCTCGATTTCTTGTCTGCCTATAGCTCTTACTCTACCACACTTCCTTCCATCCCTGCCTCCTCACCTATAGCTTCCTGATCCACATACTTGTTGTTGTTTTTCTGCCCTGTACTCCTATTCCTACTATCCCTACCTGTCTCCTCCCCCTCCAGCCTCATTTCCGTTTCTATCCTACAAATACACCCATCCCCTAGCCGACTCCTCCTTATAGACTAGCCCTCTGTGGGCTGCTGTGTCTCCTCGGGCTGGGAGTAGATATTCCTCATGTGAATACTTGGCTCAAGTGCATTGTTTAAGTGTTTTGTTTCATTTATTCTTTTTTTTTCTCTTTGTATCCATTACTGTTGTCCGACTTTGTCTGATTAGCTCTGTATACCTGGAAATGTTGAACTGTACTTTATGATGCTGATGTGAACCACGTGGAACGCCTTGTTCACTAGGAACTTACGGAAGCTGGTTATCGGCCCTTTCCTACTCCTGTTTGGCCCTGGGCCAGCCACCATGCAGTTAATCTGCTACTGTAGTTATTTTACTACCAGCGGTACCCGTGCCTATGTCCTATCCTTACATTAGGCAAACAACCACAGCGGTAGCATATATTTTAACCGCTCACTCGAAGCATCGCCTACTACTGTTTAATGACGCTTAAGAGCCGTTAATGTTATACTGGCACCACAGTCGACTATTTACTACAACTTTGGAAAAGCCAATCTGTTTTAGTGTATTTTTTTGTTAATACAAACAAAAAGCGGGCGTTGACATACCGCTCTCTCTAAGCCTGTTTGTTGGATAGTGCAGCGCCTAAAGTGCCTATGTTACAACTTATTCCTAGCAGCGGTTACGCTTGGCAGGCTTTGTTTATTGATGCTTTAGAGCCGTTAATGTTTTACTGGCACCACAGTAGAATATTTACTACAACTTTGGAAAAGCCAATTTGCTTTAGTGTATTTTTTTAAAACAAACAGCCACAGCGAGGCGTTGACATACCGCTCTCTCTTAGCCTGTTTGCTGGAGAGTGCAGCGCCTAAAGCGCCTATGTAACACCTTATACCTAGCAGTGGTTACGCTTGGCAGGCTTTGTTTTTTTCTTTTTTTCTATTCCTCCCTTCTTTTCTGGCCAGCGACCCAGAGGTAGTGCTTATCCCATCAGCATACCTTGGCCCAAACCTGTAGCCTAAGCTGTTGATGCTGAGTGGGTTTTTTCAACTGTAGCGTGATATATGAGGCCGCACGCATGCATTTCCTACATCGTGCTTACCACAGTGGCAGTCACATTCTTTCACTCTGATTACCACGGTGGATACCCCTTACAACCTCTCTGGTTTTAGCGTTACCCCTTGCTGCAGCTTATCGACAGCGTCCCTTGCCTCAGACCAGCCTCCACGTGGTCTCCCACAACTTCTAGCTGGCATTCACATGAAGCTGTAGCTGTTTAAGACTTTTATGCTTATGTGCTATTACTGAAATGTTTCTGCTCACTGTTTCTTTTGCAATACTCTTGAAATATGCCTATTAGCTCTGCACATATGTATACAAAGTATGTAATATTTTGACCTACTCACATTGAAGCAACACTATATTCTAACTTGTATCCCCTTTGGGATCCTGTAATTATTTGGCTATAGACGCATGGCTGTGAATGTTATGACCTGCCATTTCTCTAGAAGCTGCTGACTGCTTGTTACTCATGTTAAAGAGTGGTACCTATTTTACAGTGTGGTTGATCTCACTTGCTTATTGTTATTCTAGCATGTAACTGTTGCAAGGTTGTTATTGAAAGCCCTACTGTGTTTATTAGCAGTCTAACTAAACCACTTAATACAATGTGTCTTATGGTAGTCTATGTACTGATCTGCTCTTTGATTTAAGGCATATGTACTAATTTTGTGGTACACACTTCAATGACTAATGACTTATTTTTCCCCTTTTTTCTCTCTCTACCTATAACATTATCAGACTGTACACCTGGGTTCCTGTCCTTCCCTAGCCAAAGAGGCCACGTGGACATCATATTTAAGCACCATAATCCTGAATAGGATTATACGTCCTCAAATAAGACTGTCCTCCCAGAGCTGACCGTTTTGGAAAGTATGTCCTAATCTTGTACTGCTTAACATTACTCTCCAGGACATATTTGCTCCCCTACCAGGTTAACCAGCAGCCCCTCCCCCCTCAAATTTGGACTTTAGATCCCTTCTCCTTCCCTCCTCTCCTCGGCTTTGTCCTTGAGGAACCTCTCTCTCTACCCTGAGTTTTTTTTGTCTTGGTAAACTCACTGCTTGCTCTGTCTGATATCCTTCCTCTCCTGGCCACTAGGTGGCACCCTTTACACTACGGTTCCTATAACCATTTTTAGACTATTCTACTACAACACACACTGTCATTTCCAGCCCATATTTCACCTCTGCCTCTTGCTACTAACCTCACGCCTGACCCTCTACCTTGCCCTCTACTATCACCTACCCCCCACTTACCATACTACTCCACGACTTTTCTACTCTTGAGATCACCCTTACCTTTTCACCTGCTTCTCTCTTCTTGCCTGATTGTTTTCTGCTACTGATCGTCTCACTTGCTGACCTGGATACTTCTATTCTCTTTTCCCACTCGCTTCCTGCTCTCCCTGTCTTACCTGTAATACTCTGTGACTTTTCTTTTGCCCTGCTTGTTCCTTACCTGTCATACTACTGTGTTTTACTCTTTTACTTGCCTTCCCTACCCTCCCCTTACTACGCTCACCTCCCTCTGACCATCATCTCCTTCTCATTTTACTTGCCTTCCCTACCCTCCCCTTACTCGCTCACCTCCCTCTGACCATCATCTCCCCCTCAGTATTCTACTCTCGATTTCTTGTCTGCCTATAGCTCTTACTCTACCACACTTCCTTCCATCCCTGCCTCCTCACCTATAGCTTCCTGATCCACATACTTGTTGTTTTTCTGCCCTGTACTCCTATTCCTACTATCCCTACCTGTCTCCTCCCCCTCCAGCCTCATTTCCGTTTCTATCCTACAAATACACCCATCCCCTAGCCGACTCCTCCTTATAGACTAGCCCTCTGTGGGCTGCTGTGTCTCCTCGGGCTGGGAGTAGATATTCCTCATGTGAATACTTGGCTCAAGTGCATTGTTTAAGTGTTTTGTTTCATTTATTCTTTTTTTTTTTTCTCTTTGTATCCATTACTGTTGTCCGACTTTGTCTGATTAGCTCTGTATACCTGGAAATGTTGAACTGTACTTTATGATGCTGATGTGAACCACGTGGGCATTGTTCACTAGGAACTTACGGAAGCTGGTTATCGGCCCCTTTCCTACTCCTGTTTGGCCCTGGGCCAGCCACCATGCAGTTAATCTGCTACTGTAGTTATTTTACTACCAGCGGTACCCGTGCCTATGTCCTATCCTTACATTAGGCAAACAACCACAGCGGTAGCATATATTTTAACCGCTCACTCGAAGCATCGCCTACTACTGTTTAATGACGCTTAAGAGCCGTTAATGTTATACTGGCACCACAGTCGACTATTTACTACAACTTTGGAAAAGCCAATCTGTTTTAGTGTATTTTTTTGTTAATACAAACAAAAAGCGGAAGCGTTCGGCATACCGCTCTCTCTAAGCCTGTTTGTTGGATAGTGCAGCGCCTAAAGTGCCTATGTTACAACTTATTCCTAGCAGCGGTTACGCTTGGCAGGCTTTGTTTATTGATGCTTTAGAGCCGTTAATGTTTTACTGGCACCACAGTAGAATATTTACTACAACTTTGGAAAAGCCAATTTGCTTTAGTGTATTTTTTTAAAACAAACAGCCACAGCGGAAGCGTTCGGCATACCGCTCTCTCTTAGCCTGTTTGCTGGAGAGTGCAGCGCCTAAAGCGCCTATGTAACACCTTATACCTAGCAGTGGTACGCTTGGCAGGCTTTGTTTTTTCTTTTTTTCTATTCCTCCCTTCTTTTCTGGCCAGCGACCCAGAGGTAGTGCTTATCCCATCAGCATACCTTGGCCCAAACCTGTAGCCTAAGCTGTTGATGCTGAGTGGGTTTTTTCAACTGTAGCGTGATATATGAGGCCGCACGCATGCATTTCCTACATCGTGCTTACCACAGTGGCAGTCACATTCTTTCACTCTGATTACCACGGTGGATACCCCTTACAACCTCTCTGGTTTTAGCGTTACCCCTTGCTGCAGCTTATCGACAGCGTCCCTTGCCTCAGACCAGCCTCCACGTGGTCTCCCACAACTTCTAGCTGGCATTCACATGAAGCTGTAGCTGTTTAAGACTTTTTTATGCTTATGTGCTATTACTGAAATGTTTCTGCTCACTGTTTCTTTTGCAATACTCTTGAAATATGCCTATTAGCTCTGCACATATGTATACAAAGTATGTAATATTTTGACCTACTCACATTGAAGCAACACTATATTCTAACTTGTATCCCCTTTGGGATCCTGTAATTATTTGGCTATAGACGCATGGCTGTGAATGTTATGACCTGCCATTTCTCTAGAAGCTGCTGACTGCTTGTTACTCATGTTAAAGAGTGGTACCTATTTTACAGTGTGGTTGATCTCACTTGCTTATTGTTATTCTAGCATGTAACTGTTGCAAGGTTGTTATTGAAAGCCCTACTGTGTTTATTAGCAGTCTAACTAAACCACTTAATACAATGTGTCTTATGGTAGTCTATGTACTGATCTGCTCTTTGATTTAAGGCATATGTACTAATTTTGTGGTACACACTTCAATGACTAATGACTTATTTTTCCCCTTTTTTCTCTCTCTACCTATAACATTATCAGACTGTACACCTGGGTTCCTGTCCTTCCCTAGCCAAAGAGGCCACGTGGACATCATATTTAAGCACCATAATCCTGAATAGGATTATACGTGCTCAAATAAGACTGTCCTCCCAGAGCTGACCGTTTTGGAAAGTATGTCCTAATCTTGTACTGCTTAACATTACTCTCCAGGACATATTTGCTCCCTACCAGGTTAACCAGCAGCCCCTCCCCCCTCAAATTTGGACTTTAGATCCCTTCTCCTTCCCTCCTCTCCTCGGCTTTGTCCTTGAGGAACCTCTCTCTCTACCCTGAGTTTTTTGTCTTGGTAAACTCCTGCTTGCTCTGTCTGATATCCTTCCTCTCCTGGCCACTAGGTGGCACCCTTTACACTACGGTTCCTATAACCATTTTAGACTATTCTACTACAACACACACTGTCATTTCCAGCCCATATTTCACCTCTGCCTCTTGCTAC
The DNA here is from genome assembly GCF_019279795.1 of Protopterus annectens. NCBI lineage: Eukaryota > Metazoa > Chordata > Ceratodontiformes > Protopteridae > Protopterus > Protopterus annectens. The sequence goes on from NC_056744.1 coordinate 812,261,617, forward strand.
TAACCTCCGCCTGACCTCTACCTTGCCCTCTACTATCACCTACCCCCACTTACCATACTTCTCCACGACTTTTCTACTCTTGAGATCACCCTTACCTTTTCACCTGCTTCTCTCTTCTTGCCTGATTGTTTTCTGCTACTGATCGTCTCACTTGCTGACCTGGATACTCCTATTCTCTTTTCCCACTCTCGCTTCCCCCTCTCCCTGTCTTACCTGTAATACTCTGTGATTTTTCTTTTGCCCTGCTTGTTCCTTACCTGTCATACTACTGTGTTTTACTCTTTTACTTGCCTTCCCTACCCTCCCCTTACTACGCTCACCTCCCTCTGACCATCATCTCCTTCTCATTTTACTTGCCTTCCCTACCCTCCCCTTACTACGCTCACCTCCCTCTGACCATCATCTCCCCCTCAGTATTCTACTCGATTTCTTGTCTGCCTATAGCTCTTACTCTACCACACTTCCTTCCATCCCTGCCTCCTCACCTATAGCTTCCTGATCCACATACTTGTTGTTGTTTTTCTGCCCTGTACTCCTATTCCTACTATCCCTACCTGTCTCCTCCCCCTCCAGCCTCATTTCCGTTTCTATCCTACAAATACACCCATCCCCTAGCCGACTCCTCCCTATAGACTAGCCCTCTGTGGGCTGCTGTGTCTCCTCGGGCTGGGAGTAGATATTCCTCATGTGAATACTTGGCTCAAGTGCATTGTTTAAGTGTTTTGTTTCATTTATTCTTTTTTTTTCTCTTTGTATCCATTACTGTTGTCCGACTTTGTCTGATTAGCTCTGTATACCTGGAAATGTTGAACTGTACTTTATGATGCTGATGTGAACCACGTGGAACACCTTGTTCACTAGGAACTTACGGAAGCTGGTTATCGGCCCCTTTCCTACTCCTGTTTGGCCCTGGGCCAGCCACCATGCAGTTAATCTGCTACTGTAGTTATTTTACTACCAGCGGTACCCGTGCCTATGTCCTATCCTTACATTAGGCAAACAACCACAGCGGTAGCATATATTTTAACCGCTCACTCGAAGCATCGCCTACTACTGTTTAATGACGCTTAAGAGCCGTTAATGTTATACTGGCACCACAGTCGACTATTTACTACAACTTTGGAAAAGCCAATCTGTTTTAGTGTATTTTTTTGTTAATACAAACAAAAAGCGGAAGCTTTCGGCATACCGCTCTCTCTAAGCCTGTTTGTTGGATAGTGCAGCACCTAAAGTGCCTATGTTACAACTTATTCCTAGCAGCGGTTACGCTTGGCAGGCTTTGTTTATTGATGCTTTAGAGCCGTTAATGTTTTACTGGCACCACAGTAGAATATTTACTACAACTTTGGAAAAGCCAATTTGCTTTAGTGTATTTTTTTAAAACAAACAGCCACAGCGGAAGCGTTCGGCATACCGCTCTCTCTTAGCCTGTTTGCTGGAGAGTGCAGCGCCTAAAGCGCCTATGTAACACCTTATACCTAGCAGCGGGTACGCTTGGCAGGCTTTGTTTTTTCTTTTTTTCTATTCCTCCCTTCTTTTCTGGCCAGCGACCCAGAGGTAGTGCTTATCCCATCAGCATACCTTGGCCCAAACCTGTAGCCTAAGCTGTTGATGCTGAGTGGATATTTTCAACTGTAGCGTGATATATGAGGCCGCATGCATTTCCTACATCGTGCTTACCACAGTGGCAGTCACATTCTTTCACTCTGATTACCACGGTGGATACCCCTTACAACCTCTCTGGTTTTAGCGTTACCCCTTGCTGCAGCTTATCGACAGCGTCCCTTGCCTCAGACCAGCCTCCACGTGGTCTCCCACAACTTCTAGCTGGCATTCACATGAAGCTGTAGCTGTTTAAGACTTTTTTATGCTTATGTGCTATTACTGAAATGTTTCTGCTCACTGTTTCTTTTGCAATGCTCTTGAAATATGCCTATTAGCTCTGCACATATGTATACAAAGTATGTAATATTTTGACCTACTCACATTGAAGCAACACTATATTCTAACTTGTATCCCCTTTGGGATCCTGTAATTATTTGGCTATAGACGCATGGCTGTAAATGTTATGACCTGCCATTTCTCTAGAAGCTGCTGACTGCTTGTTACTCATGTTAAAGAGTGGTACCTATTTTACAGTGTGGTTGATCTCGCTTGCTTATTGTTATTCTAGCATGTAACTGTTGCAAGGTTGTTATTGAAAGCCCTACTGTGTTTATTAGCAGTCTAACTAAACCACTTAATACAATGTGTCTTATGGTAGTCTATGTACTGATCTGCTCTTTGATTTAAGGCATATGTACTAATTTTGTGGTACACACTTCAATGACTAATGACTTATTTTTCCCCTTTTTTCTCTCTCTACCTATAACATTATCAGACTGTACACCTGGGTTCCTGTCCTTCCCTAGCCAAAGAGGCCACGTGGACATCATATTTAAGCACCATAATCCTGTATAGGATTATACGTCCTCCCAAATAAGACTGTCCTCCCAGAGCTGACCGTTTTTGAAAAGTATGTCCTAATCTTGTACTGCTTAACATTACTCTCCAGGACATATTTGCTCCCCTACCAGGTTAACCAGCAGCCCCTCCCCCCTCAAATTTGGACTTTAGATCCCTTCTCCTTCCCTCCTCTCCTCGGCTTTGTCCTTGAGGAACCTCTCTCTCTACCCTGAGTTTTTTTTTTGTTTGTCTTGGTAAACTCACTGCTTGCTCTGTCTGATATCCTTCCTCTCCTGGCCACTAGGTGGCACCCTTTACACTACGGTTCCTATAACCATTTTTAGACTATTCTACTACAACACACACTGTCATTTCCAGCCCATATTTCACCTCTGCCTCTTGCTACTAACCTCACGCCTGACCCCTCTACCTTGCCCTCTACTATCACCTACCCCCCACTTACCATACTTCTCCACGACTTTTCTACTCTTGAGATCACCCTTACCTTTTCACCTGCTTCTCTCTTCTTGCCTGATTGTTTTCTGCTACTGATCGTCTCACTTGCTGACCTGGATACTTCTATTCTCTTTTCCCACTCGCTTCCCTCTCCCTGTCTTACCTGTAATACTCTGTGACTTTTCTTTTGCCCTGCTTGTTCCTTACCTGTCATACTACTGTGTTTTACTCTTTTACTTGCCTTCCCTACCCTCCTTACTACGCTCACCTCCCTCTGACCATCATCTCCTTCTCATTTTACTTGCCTTCCCTACCCTCCCCTTACTATGCTCACCTCCCTCTGACCATCATCTCCCCCTCAGTATTCTACTCTCGATTTCTTGTCTGCCTATAGCTCTTACTCTACCACACTTCCTTCCATCCCTGCCTCCTCACCTATAGCTTCCTGATCCACATACTTGTTGTTGTTTTTCTGCCCTGTACTCCTATTCCTACTATCCCTACCTGTCTCCTCCCCCTCCAGCCTCATTTCCGTTTCTATCCTACAAATACACCCATCCCCTAGCTGACTCCTCCCTATAGACTAGCCCTCTGTGGGCTGCTGTGTCTCCTCGGGCTGGGAGTAGATATTCCTCATGTGAATACTTGGCTCAAGTGCATTGTTTAAGTGTTTTGTTTCATTTATTCTTTTTTTTCTCTTTGTATCCATTACTGTTGTCCGACTTTGTCTGATTAGCTCTGTATACCTGGAAATGTTGAACTGTACTTTATGATGCTGATGTGAACCACGTGGAACACCTTGTTCACTAGGAACTTACGGAAGCTGGTTATCGGCCCCTTTCCTACTCCTGTTTGGCCCTGGGCCAGCCACCATGCAGTTAATCTGCTACTGTAGTTATTTTACTACCAGCGGTACCCGTGCCTATGTCCTATCCTTACATTAGGCAAACAACCACAGCGGTAGCATATATTTTAACCGCTCACTCGAAGCATCGCCTACTACTGTTTAATGACGGCTTAAGAGCCGTTAATGTTATACTGGCACCACAGTCGACTATTTACTACAACTTTGGAAAAGCCAATCTGTTTTAGTGTATTTTTGTTAATACAAACAAAGCGGAAGCGTTGACATACCGCTCTCTCTAAGCCTGTTTGTTGGATAGTGCAGCGCCTAAAGTGCCTATGTTACAACTTATTCCTAGCAGCGGTTACGCTTGGCAGGCTTTGTTTATTGATGCTTTAGAGCCGTTAATGTTTTACTGGCACCACAGTAGAATATTTACTACAACTTTGGAAAAGCCAATTTGCTTTAGTGTATTTTTTTAAAACAAACAGCCACAGCGGAAGCGTTCGGCATACCGCTCTCTCTTAGCCTGTTTGCTGGAGAGTGCAGCGCCTAAAGCGCCTATGTAACACCTTATACCTAGCAGCGGTTACGCTTGGCAGGCTTTGTTTTTTCTTTTTTTCTATTCCTCCCTTCTTTTCTGGCCAGCGACCCAGAGGTAGTGCTTATCCCATCAGCATACCTTGGCCCAAACCTGTAGCCTAAGCTGTTGATGCTGAGTGGGTTTTTTCAACTGTAGCGTGATATATGAGGCCGCACGCATGCATTTCCTACATCGTGCTTACCACAGTGGCAGTCACATTCTTTCACTCTGATTACCACGGTGGATACCCCTTACAACCTCTCTGGTTTTAGCGTTACCCCTTTCTGCAGCTTATCGACAGCGTCCCTTGCCTCAGACCAGCCTCCACGTGGTCTCCCAAAACTTCTAACTGGCGTTCACATGAAGCTGTAGCTGTTTAAGACTTTTTTATGCTTATGTGCTATTACTGAAATGTTTCTGCTCACTGTTTCTTTTGCAATGCTCTTGAAATATGCCTATTAGCTCTGCACATATGTATACAAAGTATGTAATATTTTGACCTACTCACATTGAAGCAACACTATATTCTAACTTGTATCCCCTTTGGGATCCTGTAATTATTTGGCTATAGACGCATGGCTGTGAATGTTATGACCTGCCATTTCTCTAGAAGCTGCTGACTGCTTGTTACTCATGTTAAAGAGTGGTACCTATTTTACAGTGTGGTTGATCTCGCTTGCTTATTGTTATTCTAGCATGTAACTGTTGCAAGGTTGTTATTGAAAGCCCTACTGTGTTTATTAGCAGTCTAACTAAACCACTTAATACAATGTGTCTTATGGTAGTCTATGTACTGATCTGCTCTTTGATTTAAGGCATATGTACTAATTTTGTGGTACACACTTCAATGACTAATGACTTATTTTTCCCCTTTTTTCTCTCTCTACCTATAACATTATCAGACTGTACACCTGGGTTCCTGTCCTTCCCTAGCCAAAGAGGCCACGTGGACATCATATTTAAGCACCATAATCCTGAATAGGATTATACGTCCTCCCAAATAAGACTGTCCTCCCAGAGCTGACCGTTTTTGGAAAGTATGTCCTAATCTTGTACTGCTTAACATTACTCTCCAGGACATATTTGCTCCCCTACCAGGTTAACCAGCAGCCCCTCCCCCCTCAAATTTGGACTTTAGATCCCTTCTCCTTCCCTCCTCTCCTCGGCTTTGTCCTTGAGGAACCTCTCTCTACCCTGAGTTTTTTTTGTCTTGGTAAACTCCCTGCTTGCTCTGTCTGATATCCTTCCTCTCCTGGCCACTAGGTGGCACCCTTTACACTACGGTTCCTATAACCATTTTTAGACTATTCTACTACAACACACACTGTCATTTCCAGCCCATATTTCACCTCTGCCTCTTGCTACTAACCTCACGCCTGACCTCTACCTTGCCCTCTACTATCACCTACCCCCCACTTACCATACTTCTCCACGACTTTTCTACTCTTGAGATCACCCTTACCTTTTCACCTGCTTCTCTCTTCTTGCCTGATTGTTTTCTGCTACTGATCGTCTCACTTGCTGACCTGGATACTCCTATTCTCTTTTCCCACTCTCGCTCCCCTCCCTGTCTTACCTGTAATACTCTGTGACTTTTCTTTTGCCCTGCTTGTTCCTTACCTGTCATACTACTGTGTTTTACTCTTTTACTTGCCTTCCCTACCCTCCCCTTACTACGCTCACCTCCCTCTGACCATCATCTCCTTCTCATTTTACTTGCCTTCCCTACCCTCCCCTTACTACGCTCACCTCCCTCTGACCATCATCTCCCCCTCAGTATTCTACTCTCGATTTCTTGTCTGCCTATAGCTCTTACTCTACCACACTTCCTTCCATCCCTGCCTCCTCACCTATAGCTTCCTGATCCACATACTTGTTGTTGTTTTTCTGCCCTGTACTCCTATTCCTACTATCCCTACCTGTCTCCTCCCCCTCCAGCCTCATTTCCGTTTCTATCCTACAAATACACCCATCCCCTAGCCGACTCCTCCCTATAGACTAGCCCTCTGTGGGCTGCTGTGTCTCCTCGGGCTGGGAGTAGATATTCCTCATGTGAGTACTTGGCTCAAGTGCATTGTTTAAGTGTTTTGTTTCATTTATTCTTTTTTTTTTCTCTTTGTATCCATTACTGTTGTCCGACTTTGTCTGATTAGCTCTGTATACCTGGAAATGTTGAACTGTACTTTATGATGCTGATGTGAACCACATGGAACGCCTTGTTCACTAGGAACTTACGGAAGCTGATTATCGGCCCCTTTCCTACTCCTGTTTGGCCCTGGGCCAGCCACCATGCAGTTAATCTGCTACTGTAGTTATTTTACTACCAGCGGTACCCGTGCCTATGTCCTATCCTTACATTAGGCAAACAACCTCAGCGGTAGCATATATTTTAACCGCTCACTCGAAGCATCGCCTACTACTGTTTAATGACACTTAAGAGCCGTTAATGTTATACTGGCACCACAGTCGACTATTTACTACAACTTTGGAAAAGCCAATCTGTTTTAGTGTATTTTTTTGTTAATGCAAACAAAAAGCGGAAGCGTTCGGCATACCGCTCTCTCTAAGCCTGTTTGTTGGATAGTGCAGTGCCTAAAGTGCCTATGTTACAACTTATTCCTAGCAGCGGTTACACTTGGCAGGCTTTGTTTATTGATGCTTTAGAGCCGTTAATGTTTTACTGGCACCACAGTAGAATATTTACTACAACTTTGGAAAAGCCAATTTGCTTTAGTGTATTTTTTTAAAACAAACAGCCACAGCCCAGGCGTGCATACCGCTCTCTTAGCCTGTTTGCTGGAGAGTGCAGCGCCTAAAGCGCCTATGTAACACCTTATACCTAGCAGCGGTTACACTTGGCAGGCTTTGTTTTTTCTTTTTTTCTATTCCTCCCTTCTTTTCTGGCCAGAGACCCAGAGGTAGTGCTTATCCCATCAGCATACCTTGGCCCAAACCTGTAGCCTAAGCTGTTGATGCTGAGTGGGTTTTTTCAACTGTAGCGTGATATATGAGGCCGCACGCATGCATTTCCTACATCGTGCTTACCACAGTGGCAGTCACATTCTTTCACTCTGATTACCACGGTGGATACCCCTTACAACCTCTCTGGTTTTAGCGTTACCCCTTGCTGCAGCTTATCGACAGCGTCCCTTGCCTCAGACCAGCCTCCACGTGGTCTCCCACAACTTCTAACTGGCGTTCACATGAAGCTGTAGCTGTTTAAGACTTTTTTATGCTTATGTGCTATTACTGAAATGTTTCTGCTCACTGTTTCTTTTGCAATGCTCTTGAAATATGCCTATTAGCTCTGCACATATGTATACAAAGTATGTAATATTTTGACCTACTCACATTGAAGCAACACTATATTCTAACTTGTATCCCCTTTGGGATCCTGTAATTATTTGGCTATAGACGCATGGCTGTGAATGTTATGACCTGCCATTTCTCTAGAAGCTGCTGACTGCTTGTTACTCATGTTAAAGAGTGGTACCTATTTTACAGTGTGGTTGATCTCGCTTGCTTATTGTTATTCTAGCATGTAACTGTTGCAAGGTTGTTATTGAAAGCCCTACTGTGTTTATTAGCAGTCTAACTAAACCACTTAATACAATGTGTCTTATGGTAGTCTATGTACTGATCTGCTCTTTGATTTAAGGCATATGTACTAATTTTGTGGTACACACTTCAATGACTAATGACTTATTTTTCCCCTTTTTCTCTCTACCTATAACATTATCAGACTGTACACCTGGGTTCCTGTCCTTCCCTAGCCAAAGAGGCCACGTGGACATCATATTTAAGCACCATAATCCTGAATAGGATTATACGTCCTCCCAAATAAGACTGTCCTCCCAGAGCTGACCGTTTTTGGAAAGTATGTCCTAATCTTGTACTGCTTAACATTACTCTCCAGGACATATTTGCTCCCCTACCAGGTTAACCAGCAGCCCCTCCCCCCTCAAATTTGGACTTTAGATCCCTTCTCCTTCCCTCCTCTCCTCGGCTTTGTCCTTGAGGAACCTCTCTCTCTACCCTGAGTTTTTTTTTTGTTTGTCTTGGTAAACTCCCTGCTTGCTCTGTCTGATATCCTTCCTCTCCTGGCCACTAGGTGGCACCCTTTACACTACGGTTCCTATAACCATTTTTAGACTATTCTACTACAACACACACTGTCATTTCCAGCCCATATTTCACCTCTGCCTCTTGCTACTAACCTCATGCCTGACCCCTCTACCTTGCCCTCTACTATCACCTACCCCCCACTTACCATACTTCTCCACGACTTTTCTACTCTTGAGATCACCCTTACCTTTTTACCTGCTTCTCATTTCTTGCCTGATTGTTTTCTGCTACTGATCGTCTCACTTGCTCTTCCCCGCTCCGTTCGCTCCGCTCACTCCGCTCCCCACCCTACCCCCCATTTCCACCCACCCCCAGGGGCCCTACCTTTATACTTGCTTAGACACTCCCCCAATTAACTAACCGCCTATCCCATTGCCTGTACATATCATCTACCCATACCATACTCCAAGTCCTACAACCACACCCACTCCCCACAATCTTATCTTACTACCTCACCTCCCTCTGCTGTTCATACCACACAGTCCTATACTTGCTAAACTCATCCTACTAGTAACATGCCTTCAAACCTCAACTCAATCTTTTCACTTCTTCTTCTTAACATCCTTCTCTATTACTATACTCTTACCTCCTATGAATATCTTATGCTTAGCCAACCTCCTGTATTAGCCAAACACGCCACATCTACACTTCCTCTACCTGACCAAACACATATTAATATACTATCAACCTCTCCCTACCTTCCCCCTCTCTACCACAAGGTACGCCACTTCAGATTCCAAACCTCTAAACGGTTTTATCTAATACACTGCAAAAATCTAAAAGTATTTCAAGTCCCACAAACACTATTATTAATACATGGTGACATCCACCCCAACCCTGGCTCCAATACTCTCATGAGCCACACCCACTCAAACCAAACTACTAACTGTTCTATTTCACCTTTCTCCCCTGACTCCCTCTGTATTGCTCACCTAAATATTTGTAGCATCAACAACAAAATCACACAACTTCATGCCTTAATTGATTTCTATGCCTTTGACATTCTTTGTCTCACTGAAACTTGGCTCAAGCCTAGTACCAAGGACAACGAATTTACTCCCCCTGGCTATAGCACCGTAAGACATGATCGTCTTAATAAAAAGGGCGGGGGAGTGGCCCTTTTAGACAAATCCCACCTACAGGTAGCCTTAATAGACTCCTTGCCCCCCTCCCTACCTAATGCTGAAATACTCTGCTCCAAGCTCCAAGTTAATAAAACCAAGGCTATATATATCATATGTTCCTACATCCCTCCAGGCAACAACATCAACACACTAGAAAATATCCTAAGCTGGTTCTCCAGTAACTTTCCACAAGAAACCATAATCTTAGGGGACTTCAATATTGACTGGAACTCCTGCATATCTCCCAAACCCTCCATTCACCTTAATCTCTTTTAACTTTCATCAAACCATTAACTCCCCTACTAGAATACACAAATCAACCCACAAACAAACCATTCTAGATTGGATACTAATTAACAACAACCCCCTCTCCTATAAAACAGGAATACTCCCTGACAATATCAGCGACCATCTCCTGACCTTTATCTCTAAACAAAAATACAACAACCCCAAGCAAACTACCTACCGTACCATACACAATAAAACAGATTTTAACCTAGCATCCTTTCAAAATGAACTCAAAGAATATAACTGGTCAACTCTAAAATACCTCCCTATAGACGAAGCAGTAACCCATTTCAACAATACCTTCCTACAAATTCTACACCATCATGCCCCACCCCGCCTAATTAGACTAAGCTCTAAGGCAGCCCCATGGCTCTCAAAAACTACTAAACAAAATATGCGAGCCAGAAATAAATTATGGACTAAATGGAGATCCACAAAAAACCCTGCAGACCACCAGAACTTCAAACACCTGAGAAACTCAACAAAGAAACTTATCTATCTTGATAAAAAAAACTACCACTTTAAATATCAACAACACCAAAACCAAAACCCCAAACAATTTTGGTCAGGAATAAACAAACTTCTACATCCAGGGAATAACAAAACCCCTATCCCAGCCAGCCTATCTCAAAGCCAACCCGACATAATAGCCAACACTTTCAATGACTTCTTCTCTCAAACAGTCGCCTCTCTGGCAAACACCATGACTCCTCCCCTATCCCTCCAAAAAACCCATACCCAAAACAGCACCCCCATACTAAAGTTTAATACTGTCTCCACAACCTATATACGTAAATTACTATCTAAACTCAAACCTTGCACCCCTTCTGCTGACAAGCTACCAGCCGAATATCTTCAACTAGCTGCTACCGAACTAGCCTACCCAGTCTCCATCTTAATAAATAGAACTATAACTGAATCCAAAATCCCTTCCTGTTGGAAAATCTCCCATATCATTCCCCTCCATAAAGGAGGTAACTCTAACGAACTCTCAAATTTTCGGCCTATTGCCCTTCTATCTCCACTATCCAAAATAATGGAACGCTGCATACACCAACAGCTCTTACATCATCTCTTGAATAACAACTTGCTTGTAGACTCACAACATGGTTTTAGGCCCTACCACAGTACTTCTACTGCCCTTCTCTCCTTCACTGACATAATAAACAAAAATTGTAACAACAACCTGTTTTCCTCTGCACTATTCTTAGACCTCTCGAAAGCATTCGATATGGTCAACCATCAACTTCTCCTACACACTTTAGAATCCCTGTCACTTGACTCACTGGCACTACAGTGGTTTGATTCATACCTGACAAATCGAAAACAAGCAGTCCTTTGGGATAGCCATCTATCCTCTCAACTCCCAGTTACTATAGGCGTCCCACAAGGGTCCATCTTAGGTCCCCTACTTTTCTCTATATTCATAAATAACCTACCCACTTCCCTCCCTACATCCACTTGTATACAGTATGCTGATGATTCTACTCTCATCTGCTCTGCTCCATCCCCAGTAGAACTCCACTCCTCTACACAATTGGTTTTCACAGCAGCACAAAAATGGTTTCAACATATCTGTCTCCTCCTAAATCCCAAAAAAAACAAACTTCTACTCTTCACCCCAACCCTTAAATCCACTCCAATCACTTTTTCCATTATGTCCTGCAATGGCACTATCATCAAGCCTGACCATTCCACAAAACTGCTAGGTGTCACCATAGACAATCAGCTAAACTTTGACTTACACATTGATTTAACTATCAAGACAGTAAATAAAAAGATAGGAGCTCTTTACAGACTTAAGCCCTTTCTTACTGCCACATCCCGAGTATCTCTTGCCCAAACTCACCTCATCTCCACACTTCTGTATGCCTCTCCCTCCTTTATTAACCTTTCTAAAGCTAACCTTCAGAAACTTAATTTAGCCTACCACAGTATTGCCAGATTTGCAACTGGCTCTCCATTCCGTACTCATCACTGTCTTAACTTAAAGAAACTACTTAATGCCTAATACTCAGAATAGCCATACCTAAAATTATGCACACTACAAATCTACATTAAACCGTTCAACACACATAATTATACTAACTCACAAAGACTTGCCTATATACATTAAATTCATGAAATCAGCTCTATCAAAACACTAATTAAATCCATGGAATGCTTGATCCTTTCTCTAAACTGATACAAATTAGAATCACTTTGTCATATGTATGCCTGCTTGATGTACTTTCCTTATTTTTAAATTTTTTTTTTTGAATTTTTACCCCTTTTTTTTTTTAAATTTTAAATTTTATTTTTTTTTTTTATTTTCTTTTTTAAATTTTTTTTTGGTTTTTTTTTTTATTTTTTCTTTTTATTTTTTTTATTTTTATGTTTTTTGGTTTTAAAAATTTTTTTTTTTCTTTTTTTTTTAAAATTTTATTTAAAAATATTTTTTTCCCCCCCAAATTTAAAATTTTTTGGAGAAATTTTCCCTTTTAAAAAAATTAAAAAAATCCCCCTTTTTATAAAAAAAAAAAAATAAAAAAAAAATTTCCAAAAAAAAAAGGGGGGCCCCCAAGTAATAAAGGGAAACCCCAAAAATTTTTTTAAAAAAATTTTACAATTTAAAAAAAAATCCTTATTTTAAAGTTTAAAAACCACAAAAAAATTTTTAAAAAATTTTTAAAATTTTTTTTAAAATTTATTTATAAACCCTCAACCCGAAAATCCGGAAAAAAATTTTTTAAAAATAAAAAAAAATTTTAAAAAAAAATAATGGAAAATTTAAAATTTTAAATATTTTTGCAATTAAACCCAAAATAAAAAAAAAATTTTTTAAAAAAAAATAAAAATTTTTAAAAAAATTATTAAAAATTAAATTTAAACCCTTGAAAATCCCCAAAATTAAATTTAAAAAAAAAAAACAAAACAAAGGGGGAAAGGGAAAAAAAGGGGGTTTACGGGGTCCCCCCCTTTTTCCCCCCAATTATAAGGGCCCCAAAACCCCAAAAAAAAGGGGGGGGGCCCAAAATCTCCAAAAATTATGCCCCCAAAAAAAATAAAACCCCCAATTAAATTAAATTTGATCCCCAAAAAAAAAATTTGTGTAAAGTTATAGTATGATAGTGGAGCTTTTCTCCTCGGGCCTCTGCTGAAAATGGACATGTATCCAGCCAGACTAGCCCGGTTAACAAATGTAAAATAAAAATAAAATAAAATAAATAAACATAAACTCCCACCTGTTGCCAAAATATTATGTATGATGACAATCTGCACAACTGACATTAACTAATGTATGAGGGGTTATTTGCCTTAAGAATATGTTTTAAATGCGTACTGCTGCTTCAGGTAATAGGTAACCCATAAAACATCCACGTATCTCTATCCACAGAATTTCACCAACCTCAGACTGAGCCAAGTGCCTTCAAGTGCAATATTAGCAACTGTAATTAAACTTCATCAAAATTATTTTATAGAAACACACAATCACATACTCTTCACTGCAACCACACTCTTCCTTGAGTTTATGGTAATGCTGCCTCCAGACAGACGACACTGAAATACCAAAGGAATAATTACTGTTAATAACTTTTTGATTTTAAAATATGTCTACCTTTAAATATTTGCATCATAGCATCAGCTTGAGCAGAAACTCTTCAAAAGGTAAAACTAATAATTATTTGTGCACCATTCTAATACATATATCCTAGAATCAACAAAAATAAGTAAGGCAAACTAAAGTATATAAAATTGACACAAAACTTATTGAAATGCTTGCCATGAATAAAATTAAGCACTGCTCTCAGTAAAATCAAATACAGAAGCATTTAAATGTGTACAAGAAAAAACAAAATAAACAAGTTTAAACAATGTGGGATTAAAGAAGCTCATCGCAAGGATGGTTTTAGCCTTGCGCCGAGCATCCTCACTACAGATGGCGCAGCAGCGCCATATGAATATGTATAAAGGCACACCGCCACACCCTCTACATGCACAGGAAAGGTGTGTGAGTGCAGGGGGTGTGTACAAGTGCTCTACGGAGGCGTAAACATGCCCCGACACTTGCAAAACCTACTATGCCTACTAGTAGATGCCGCCCCTAATAGGAAGTCATTAATTCAGTGTCCGTGGATACCAAAATGTATGCTAAGCATACAAGAGTGTCCATGAACAGTGAAAGAAAATCGAAGTAGTAAACACACAATTACATAGTGGAATGTTGAGTCCTTTCCCTAGAACTTTCACAATTAGATTCCTTGTGTCCCTATTATACATTTGAATTGCTGCAATATCGAAGGTGTAAGCAAAGAGCAGCGTATTTGCGCATCGCTGCCCTCTGCCGAGAGTAGCTTACATATCATATTCATTCAAATAGAGAAAAACATGCGGAATCAACGTATATGTCAATAGTGTGGTGTTTAGAGCATCCACCTAACAAACAGGCATTCACGATTAGAGCCCAACAATAGCATATATCATTTTCCATGTGGAATGAATGACGTTTTGCCATAAAACCGACATAAGAGTGTCGCATGAGATATTTAACTTAAATATCATTCAAGCAAAGTGGCTCTGTCATAATGAATATGGTACTAGTAAGCAGGTATAAGCACAAATAAGCAGCAGTAAACACATATAAGTACCAGTAAGCAAGTCTAAGTGCGCTTGCGCGGGTCTAAGCAGTGCCCAGAATAGGAAATATATATAAGTATATACAGATATATAATATGTATACATATATATATATATATATATATATATATATATATATATATATATATGTATATGAAGAAAGAACGACGTAACAATAAAGCATACAAAAGGAATGAGAAGGGAATCAACAGCAGCCCCAGTATTATATAGCGCTGTCAGCATATGTCATATCAAGCTGGGCAGGAGGGAGCAAAGTGCTGCTACTCACACCACAGGCAGAATATTACCAGTGGGAGTAACACTGTTGATCTGCTAAGTCTTCTTTACACACAGAGGGTAGTCCCTGGTGGGACTACCCAAAAATTTGATAGACCATTTGGCCATCCGACCATTACACAAGCAAGGGAAGGTATGTTCAAGGACTAAATGGTGGGAGAGCCTGAGAATACATGGGTTGGGACAACATACATGTAGGGCCCC